>NW_028122985.1:0-192071 GCF_965194805.1 Balaenoptera borealis
AAAAATGGATAAAGAAGTTGTGGTCCTTATGTACAATGGAATATCACTCAGCCGTGAAATCAATGTCATAAGGCTAGGAGCAGCATGATGAGTGGATTTAGGTACGACGACTCTAAGTGAAATAAGTCACACAGAAAAGAACACTTCTCATAAGGTATCACTTATAGAGGGAATGTAAAAACCGTTACACTTGAACTGAATTACAAAACAGAACAGAGTCACACATGCAGAAAACACACTATGGCTGCTTAACGGGAAAGGTGAGGTGGGGTGATACATAAAACAAGGGTTTCAAATTAGCTCAGATACCGTTCCATAAACCCAATATGTAATAGACAAGACCTACTCCTTGCTCAGAGAACTGGACTCAACACGCCCTATTCACCGCACAAGAATATATCTGACTAGTAATAATCTTAAAACCTATGTATTGATATCTCTCTGTTAGTGTGTCAAGTGGGTAAAAAGCGGCATAAACACAGCAGTGAAAAGCAGCTAAACCCCATTATAAAAATAAATTACTTTGAAAAACCCATGAAACAAAGACAGTGAAAGAGAGAGAAATTCTTACACAATGCGTTCAGGGGCTGTGATGCAACCTGGATTGACCATATCTAGACCCACAGCTGGATGAGACATAAGGGTGGACACTGTTGCGGCTGAGAGGTTTGGTGAGGTTGGGTGAGCAAACGCAGACCCTTTAAAGTAATACTGCGTGGTACCCATCGCATGGGTCCCAAATC
The DNA here is from genome assembly GCF_965194805.1 of Balaenoptera borealis. Lineage (NCBI taxonomy): Eukaryota > Metazoa > Chordata > Mammalia > Artiodactyla > Balaenopteridae > Balaenoptera > Balaenoptera borealis. Next base: position 744 of record NW_028122985.1, read on the forward strand.
TCCAGGTTCAAGGGCATCTTCCTACATCGAAAACATGCATGAGATACCCAGAAGATGGTACACCGTGTGATGGGGAAAGGTTTCTAAAACGCACCTCATTTCTCATCTGCTTGTGCCCGGGTTCGCCATTCCAGCCACTTTACTAGCAATCTCCCTCCTTGGAGCATCAGCACCTTTAACCTCCTGTTCCGTACAGGTTGCAATTTGTCCTGAGGATGAACGGGAAGACGTGGAACCAACGAGAGACTAGCTCTTGGTGTTGGGACAGGCACAGGTCACTCTATTTTCCCATCAGGAAGAAGAATTAACCACAGGCTCAGCCTGCCCCCCGGAACCAGAACCGGGCCTGAAGCCATCCTGCGCTTTTGCAGCCAGCTCCCTAAAAAGCGAGTTGTAAAATGGAGGTTCAGGGCACTGCAATTCACAAACCTGCAGAGTTATAAATGATAACTCTCATCCACAAATATATTGAGGGAAGGCAAAGAAGAGGATTTGAAATCAAGGCAGAATTGCAGGAAACAGATTTCAGGAGGTAGATTCGAATCGCCTTTAAAGCACATGAAAAGCGGCAAAACGTTGACAATGATGCCCTTGGCCAAAAAGGGCGTATGCGTTTTTTCCTGAATATATTCAGGAAAAAACGCATACGCCCTTTTTGGCCAACCAAGCAACCTGGAAAGGCAAATCAGCGCTACAAAGATGTCTCGCTTCCCATCGGTCAAAAGGGCCATGCTGAAAAAAGTGTCAACACCAGAAATGCAGGACAGGCCATGGAGAAATGGGAGCCTTGCTACACTGATGGGCGGGATGTAAATTGTCAACAGCCACTCTGGAGAAGTGTACGGTGAGTCCTGAAACGTCTAAAAAGCAAAGCTTAGAGAGCATAGGGCACTTCCACTCATGGGGGTATAAATTGGGAAAATGAAAAATCAGCAAGACACAAGCACCCCAAAGTTTAGGGCTGCTCTGTTGACAAGGACCTCCACTTCATTCCACCTTCAATATCCCAGGAAAGAGAAAAATGGATAAAGAAGTTGTGGTCCTTATGTACAATGGAATATCACTCAGCCGTGAAATCAATGTCATAAGGCTAGTAGCAGCATGATGAGTGGATTTAGGTACGACGACTCTAAGTGAAATAAGTCACACAGAAAAGGACACTTCTCATAAGGTATCACTTATAGAGGGAATGTAAAAACCGTTACACTTGAACTGAATTACAAAACAGAACAGAGTCACACATGCAGAAAACACACTATGGCTGCTTAACGGGAAAGGTGAGGTGGGGTGATACATAAAACAAGGGTTTCAAATTAGCTCAGATACCGTTCCATAAACCCAATATGTAATAGACAAGACCTACTCCTTGCTCAGAGAACTGGACTCAACACGCCCTATTCACCGCACAAGAATATATCTGACTAGTAATAATCGTAAAGCCTATGTATTGATATCTCTCTGTTAGTGTGTGAAGTGGGTAAAAAGCGGCATAAACACAGCAGTGAAAAGCAGCTAAACCCCATTATAAAAATAAATTACTTTGAAAAACCCATGAAACAAAGACAGTGAAAGAGAGAGAAATTCTTACACAATGCGTTCAGGGGCTGTGATTCAACCTGGATTGACCATATCTAGACCCACAGCTGGATGAGACATAAGGGTGGACACTGTTGCGGCTGAGAGGTTTGGTGAGGTTGGGTGAGCAAACGCAGACCCTTTAAAGTAATACTGCGTGGTACCCATCGCATGGGTCCCAAATCTCCAGGTTCAAGGGCATCTTCCTACATCGAAAACATGCATGAGATACCCAGAAGATGGTACACCGTGTGATGGGGAAAGGTTTCTAAAACGCACCTCATTTCTCATCTGCTTGTGCCCGGGTTCGCCATTCCAGCCACTTTACTAGCAATCTCCCTCCTTGGAGCATCAGCACCTTTAACCTCCTGTTCCGTACAGGTTGCAATTTGTACTGAGGATGAACGGGAAGACGTGGAACCAATGAAAGACTAGCTCTTGGTGTTGGGACAGGCACAGGTCACTCTATTTTCCCATCAGGAAGAAGAATTAACCACAGGCTCAGCCTGCCCCCCGGAACAAGAACAGGGCCTGAAGCCATCCTGCGCTTTTGCGGCCAGCTCCCTAAAAAGCGAGTTGTAAAATGGAGGTTCAGGGCCCTGCAATTCACAAACCTGCAGAGTTATAAATGATAACTCTCATCCACAAATATATTGAGGGCAGGCACAGAAGAGGATTTGAAATCAAGGCAGAATTGCAGGAAACAGATTTCAGGAGGTAGATTCGAATCGCCTTTAAAGCACATGAAAAGCGGCAAAACGTTGACAATGATGCCCTTGGCCAAAAAGGGCGTATGCGTTTTTTCCTGAATATATTCAGGAAAAAACGCATACGCCCTTTTTGGCCAACCAAGCAACCTGGAAAGGCAAATCAGCGCTACAAAGATGTCTCGCTTCCCATCGGTCAAAAGGGCCATGCTGAAAAAAGTGTCAAAACCAGAAATGCAGGACAGGCCATGGAGAAATGGGAGCCTTGCTACACTGATGGGCGGGATGTAAATTGTCAACAGCCACTCTGGAGAAGTGTACGGTGAGTCCTGAAACGTCTAAAAAGCAAAGCTTAGAGAGCATAGGGCACTTCCACTCATGGGGGTATAAATTGGGAAAATTAAAAATCAGCAAGACACAAGCACCCCAAAGTTTAGGGCTGCTCTGTTGACAAGGACCTCCACTTCATTCCACCTTCAATATCCCAGGAAAGAGAAAAATGGATAAAGAAGTTGTGGTCCTTATGTACAATGGAATATCACTCAGCCATGAAATCAATGTCATAAGGCTAGTAGCAGCATGATGAGTGGATTTAGGTACAACGATTCTAAGTGAAATAAGTCACACAGAAAAGGACACTTCTCAAAAGGTATCACTGATAGAGGGAATGTAAAAACCGTTACACTTGAACTGAATTACAAAACAGAACAGAGTCACACATGCAGAAAACACACTATGGCTGCTTAACGGGAAAGGTGAGGTGGGGTGATACATAAAACAAGGGTTTCAAATTAGCTCAGATACCGTTCCATAAAACCAATATGTAATAGACAAGACCTACTCCTTGCTCAGAGAACTGGACTCAACACGCCCAATTCACCGCACAAGAATATATCTGACTAGTAATAATCTTAAAACCTATGTATTGATATCTCTCTGTTAGTGTGTCAAGTGGGTGTAAAGCGGCATAAACACAGCAGTGAAAAGCAGCTAAACCCCATTATAAAAATAAATTACTTTGAAAAACCCATGAAACAAAGACAGTGAAAGAGATAGAAATTCTTACACAATGCGTTCACGAGCTGTGATGCAACCTGGATTGACCATATCTAGACCCACAGCTGGATGAGACATAAGGGTGGACACTGTTGCGGCTGAGAGGTTTGGTGAGGTTGGGTGAGCAAACGCAGACCCTTTAAAGTAATACTGCATGTTGCCCATCGCATGGGTCCCAAATCTCCAGGTTCAAGGGCATCTTCCTACATCGAAAACATGCATGAGAATCCCAGAAGATGGTACACTGTGTGATGTGGAAAGGTTTCTAAAATGCACCTCATTTCTCATCTCCTTGTGCCCGGGTTCGCTATTCCAGCCGCTTTACTAGCAATCTCCCTACTTGGAGCATCAGCACCTTTAACCTCCTGTTCCGTACAGGTTGCAATTTGTCCTGAGGATGAACGGGAAGACGTGGAACCAATGAGAGACTAGCTCTTGGTGTTGGGACAGGCACAGGTCACTCTATTTTCCCATCAGGAAGAAGAATTAACCACAGGCTCAGCCTGCCCCCCGGAACCAGAACAGGGCCTGAAGCCATCCTGCGCTTTTGCGGCCAGCTCCCAAAAAAGCGAGTTGTAAAATGGAGGTTCAGGGCACTGCAATTCACAAACCTGCAGAGTTATAAATGATAACTCTCGTCCACAAATATATTGACGGAAGGCAAAGAAGAGGATTTGAAATCAAGGCAGAATTGCAGGAAACAGATTTCAGGAGGTAGATTCGAGTCGCCTTTAAAGCACATGAAAAGTGGCAAAATGTTGACAATGATGCCCTTGGCCAAAAAGGGCGTATGCGTTTTTTCCTGAATGTATTCAGGAAAAAACGCATACGCCCTTTTTGGCCAACCAAGCAACCTGGAAAGGCAAATCAGCGCTACAAAGATTTCTCGCTTCCCATCAGTTAAAAAGGCCATGCTGAAAAAAATGTCAAAACCAGAAATGCAGGACAGGCCATGGAGAAATGGGAGCCTTCCTACACTGATGGGCGGGATGTAAATTGCCAACAGCCACTCTGGAGAAGCGTACGGTGAGTCCTGAAACATCTAAAAAACAAAGCTTAGAGAGCATAGGGCACTTCCACTCATGGGGTTATAAACTGGGAAAATTAAAAATCAGCAAGACACAAGCACCCCAAAGTTTAGGGCTGCTCTGTTGACAAGGACCTCCACTTCATTCCACCTTCAATATCCCAGGAAAGAGAAAAATGGATAAAGAAGTTGTGGTCCTTATGTACAATGGAATATCACTCAGCCGTGAAATCAATGTCATAAGGCTAGTAGCAGCATGATGAGTGGATTTAGGTATGACGACTCTAAGTGAAATAAGTCACACAGAAAAGGACACTTCTCATAAGGTATCACTTATAGAGGGAATGTAAAAACCGTTACACTTGAACTGAATTACAAAACAGAACAGAGTCACACATGCAGAAAACACACTATGGCTGCTTAACGGGAAAGGTGAGGTGGGGTGATACATAAAACAAGGGTTTCAAATTAGCTCAGATACCGTTCCATAAACCCAATATGTAATAGACAACACCTACTCCTTGCTCAGAGAACTGGACTCAACACGCCCTATTCACCGCACAAGAATATATCTGACAAGTAATAATCTTAAAACCTATGTATTGATATCTCTCTGTTAGTGTGTCAAGTGGGTAAAAAGCGGCATAAACACAGCAGTGAAAAGCAGCTAAACCCCATTATAAAAATAAATTACTTTGAAAAACCCATGAAACAAAGACAGTGAAAGAGAGCGAAATTCTTACACAATGCGTTCAGGGGCTGTGATGCCACCTGTATTGACCATATCCAGACCCACAGCTGGATGAGACCTAAGGGTGGACACTGTTGCGGCTGAGAGGTTTGGTGAGGTTGGGTGAGCAAACGCAGACCCTTTAAAGTAATACTGCGTGGTACCCATCGCATGGGTCCCAAATCTCCAGGTTCAAGGGCATCTTCCTACATCGAAAACATGCATGAGAAACCCAGAAGATGGTACTTCGTGTGATGTGAAAGGTTTCTAAAACGCACCTCATTTCTCATCTCCTTGTGCCCGGGTTCGCTATTCCAGCCACTTTACTAGCAATCTCCCTACTTGGAGCATCAGCACCTTTAACCTCCTGTTCCGTACAGGTTGCAATTTGTCCTGAGGATGAACGGGAAGACGTGGAACCAATGAGAGACTAGCTCTTGGTGTTGGGACAGGCACAGGTCACTCTATTTTCCCATCAGGAAGAAGAATTAACCACAGGCTCAGCCTGCCCCCCGGAACCAGAACAGGGCCTGAAGCCATCCTGCACTTTTGCGGCCAGCTCCCTAAAAAGCGAGTTGTAAAATGGAGGTTCAGGGCACTGCAATTCACAAACCTGCAGAGTTATAAATGATAACTCTCATCCACAAATATATTGAGGGAAGGCAAAGAAGAGGATTTGAAATCAAGGCAGAATTGCAGGAAACAGATTTCAGGAGGTAGATTCGAATCGCCTTTAAAGCACATGAAAAGCGGCAAAACGTTGACAATGATGCCCTTGGCCAAAAAGGGCGTATGCGTTTTTTCCTGAATATATTCAGGAAAAAACGCATACGCCCTTTTTGGCCAACCAAGCAACCTGGAAAGGCAAATCAGCGCTACAAAGATGTCTCGCTTCCCATCGGTCAAAAGGGCCATGCTGAAAAAAGTGTCAACACCAGAAATGCAGGACAGGCCATGGAGAAATGGGAGCCTTGCTACACTGATGGGCGGGATGTAAATTGTCAACAGCCACTCTGGAGAAGTGTACGGTGAGTCCTGAAACGTCTAAAAAGCAAAGCTTAGAGAGCATAGGGCACTTCCACTCATGGGGGTATAAATTGGGAAAATTAAAAATCAGCAAGACACAAGCACCCCAAAGTTTAGGGCTGCTCTGTTGACAAGGACCTCCACTTCATTCCACCTTCAATATCCCAGGAAAGAGAAAAATGGATAAAGAAGTTGTGGTCCTTATGTACAATGGAATATCACTCAGCCATGAAATCAATGTCATAAGGCTAGTAGCAGCATGATGAGTGGATTTAGGTACGACGATTCTAAGTGAAATAAGTCACACAGAAAAGGACACTTCTCATAAGGTATCACTGATAGAGGGAATGTAAAAACCGTTACACTTGAACTGAATTACAAAACAGAACAGAGTCACACATGCAGAAAACACACTATGGCTGCTTAACGGGAAAGGTGAGGTGGGGTGATACATAAAACAAGGGTTTCAAATTAGCTCAGATACCGTTCCATAAAACCAATATGTAATAGACAAGACCTACTCCTTGCTCAGAGAACTGGACTCAACACGCCCTATTCACCGCACAAGAATATATCTGACTAGTAATAATCTTAAAACCTATGTATTGATATCTCTCTGTTAGTGTGTCAAGTGGGTGTAAAGCGGCATAAACACAGCAGTGAAAAGCAGCTAAACCCCATTATAAAAATAAATTACTTTGAAAAACCCATGAAACAAAGACAGTGAAAGAGATAGAAATTCCTACACAATGCGTTCACGGGCTGTGATGCAACCTGGATTGACCATATCTAGACCCACAGCTGGATGAGACATAAGGGTGGACACTCTTGGGGCTGAGAGGTTTGGTGAGGTTGGGTGAGCAAACGCAGACCCTTTAAAGTAATACTGCATGGTAACCATCGCATGGGTCGCAAATCGCCAGGTTCAAGGGCATCTTCCTACATCGAAAACATGCATGAGAAACCCAGAAGATGGTACACCGTGTGATGTGGAAAGGTTTCTAAAACGCACCTCATTTCTCATCTCCTTGTGCCCGGGTTCGCTATTCCAGCCGCTTTACTAGCAATCTCCCTACTTGGAGCATCAGCACCTTTAACCTCCTGTTCCGTACAGGTTGCAATTTGTCCTGAGGATGAACGGGAAGACGTGGAACCAATGAGAGACTAGCTCTTGGTGTTGGGACAGGCACAGGTCACTCTATTTTCCCATCAGGAAGAAGAATTAACCACAGGCTCAGCCTGCCCCCCGGAACCAGAACAGGGCCTGAAGCCATCCTGTGCTTTTGCGGCCAGCTCCCAAAAAAGCGAGTTGTAAAATGGAGGTTCAGGGCACTGCAATTCACAAACCTGCAGAGTTATAAATGATAACTCTCGTCCACAAATATATTGACGGAAGGCAAAGAAGAGGATTTGAAATCAAGGCAGAATTGCAGGAAACAGATTTCAGGAGGTAGATTCGAGTCGCCTTTAAAGCACATGAAAAGTGGCAAAACGTTGACAATGATGCCCTTGGCCAAAAAGGGCGTATGCGTTTTTTCCTGAATGTATTCAGGAAAAAACGCATACGCCCTTTTTGGCCAACCAAGCAACCTGGAAAGGCAAATCAGCGCTACAAAGATTTCTCGCTTCCCATCGGTTAAAAAGGCCATGCTGAAAAAAATGTCAAAACCAGAAATGCAGGACAGGCCATGGAGAAATGGGAGCCTTCCTACACTGATGGGCGGGATGTAAATTGCCAACAGCCACTCTGGAGAAGCGTACGGTGAGTCCTGAAACATCTAAAAAACAAAGCTTAGAGAGCATAGGGCACTTCCACTCATGGGGTTATAAACTGGGAAAATTAAAAATCAGCAAGACACAAGCACCCCAAAGTTTAGGGCTGCTCTGTTGACAAGGACCTCCACTTCATTCCACCTTCAATATCCCAGGAAAGAGAAAAATGGATAAAGAAGTTGTGGTCCTTATGTACAATGGAATATCACTCAGCCGTGAAATCAATGTCATAAGGCTAGTAGCAGCATGATGAGTGGATTTAGGTATGACGACTCTAAGTGAAATAAGTCACACAGAAAAGGACACTTCTCATAAGGTATCACTTATAGAGGGAATGTAAAAACCGTTACACTTGAACTGAATTACAAAACAGAACAGAGTCACACATGCAGAAAACACACTATGGCTGCTTAACGGGAAAGGTGAGGTGGGGTGATACATAAAACAAGGGTTTCAAATTAGCTCAGATACCGTTCCATAAACCCAATATGTAATAGACAACACCTACTCCTTGCTCAGAGAACTGGACTCAACACGCCCTATTCACCGCACAAGAATATATCTGACAAGTAATAATCTTAAAACCTATGTATTGATATCTCTCTGTTAGTGTGTCAAGTGGGTAAAAAGCGGCATAAACACAGCAGTGAAAAGCAGCTAAACCCCATTATAAAAATAAATTACTTTGAAAAACCCATGAAACAAAGACAGTGAAAGAGAGCGAAATTCTTACACAATGCGTTCAGGGGCTGTGATGCCACCTGTATTGACCATATCCAGACCCACAGCTGGATGAGACCTAAGGGTGGACACTGTTGCGGCTGAGAGGTTTGGTGAGGTTGGGTGAGCAAACGCAGACCCTTTAAAGTAATACTGCGTGGTACCCATCGCATGGGTCCCAAATCTCCAGGTTCAAGGGCATCTTCCTACATCGAAAACATGCATGAGAAACCCAGAAGATGGTACTTCGTGTGATGTGGAAAGGTTTCTAAAACGCACCTCATTTCTCATCTCCTTGTGCCCGGGTTCGCTATTCCAGCCGCTTTACTAGCAATCTCCCTACTTGGAGCATCAGCACCTTTAACCTCCTGTTCCGTACAGGTTGCAATTTGTCCTGAGGATGAACGGGAAGACGTGGAACCAATGAGAGACTAGCTCTTGGTGTTGGGACAGGCACAGGTCACTCTATTTTCCCATCAGGAAGAAGAATTAACCACAGGCTCAGCCTGCCCCCCGGAACCAGAACAGGGCCTGAAGCCATCCTGCACTTTTGCGGCCAGCTCCCTAAAAAGCGAGTTGTAAAATGGAGGTTCAGGGCACTGCAATTCACAAACCTGCAGAGTTATAAATGATAACTCTCATCCACAAATATATTGAGGGAAGGCAAAGAAGAGGATTTGAAATCAAGGCAGAATTGCAGGAAACAGATTTCAGGAGGTAGATTCGAATCGCCTTTAAAGCACATGAAAAGCGGCAAAACGTTGACAATGATGCCCTTGGCCAAAAAGGGCGTATGCGTTTTTTCCTGAATATATTCAGGAAAAAACGCATACGCCCTTTTTGGCCAACCAAGCAACCTGGAAAGGCAAATCAGCGCTACAAAGATGTCTCGCTTCCCATCGGTCAAAAGGGCCATGCTGAAAAAAGTGTCAACACCAGAAATGCAGGACAGGCCATGGAGAAATGGGAGCCTTGCTACACTGATGGGCGGGATGTAAATTGTCAACAGCCACTCTGGAGAAGTGTACGGTGAGTCCTGAAACGTCTAAAAAGCAAAGCTTAGAGAGCATAGGGCACTTCCACTCATGGGGGTATAAATTGGGAAAATGAAAAATCAGCAAGACACAAGCACCCCAAAGTTTAGGGCTGCTCTGTTGACAAGGACCTCCACTTCATTCCACCTTCAATATCCCAGGAAAGAGAAAAATGGATAAAGAAGTTGTGGTCCTTATGTACAATGGAATATCACTCAGCCATGAAATCAATGTCATAAGGCTAGTAGCAGCATGATGAGTGGATTTAGGTACGACGATTCTAAGTGAAATAAGTCACACAGAAAAGGACACTTCTCATAAGGTATCACTGATAGAGGGAATGTAAAAACCGTTACACTTGAACTGAATTACAAAACAGAACAGAGTCACACATGCAGAAAACACACTATGGCTGCTTAACGGGAAAGGTGAGGTGGGGTGATACATAAAACAAGGGTTTCAAATTAGCTCAGATACCGTTCCATAAAACCAATATGTAATAGACAAGACCTACTCCTTGCTCAGAGAACTGGACTCAACACGCCCTATTCACCGCACAAGAATATATCTGACTAGTAATAATCTTAAAACCTATGTATTGATATCTCTCTGTTAGTGTGTCAAGTGGGTGTAAAGCGGCATAAACACAGCAGTGAAAAGCAGCTAAACCCCATTATAAAAATAAATTACTTTGAAAAACCCATGAAACAAAGACAGTGAAAGAGATAGAAATTCCTACACAATGCGTTCACGGGCTGTGATGCAACCTGGATTGACCATATCTAGACCCACAGCTGGATGAGACATAAGGGTGGACACTCTTGGGGCTGAGAGGTTTGGTGAGGTTGGGTGAGCAAACGCAGACCCTTTAAAGTAATACTGCATGGTAACCATCGCATGGGTCGCAAATCGCCAGGTTCAAGGGCATCTTCCTACATCGAAAACATGCATGAGAAACCCAGAAGATGGTACACCGTGTGATGTGGAAAGGTTTCTAAAACGCACCTCATTTCTCATCTCCTTGTGCCCGGGTTCGCTATTCCAGCCGCTTTACTAGCAATCTCCCTACTTGGAGCATCAGCACCTTTAACCTCCTGTTCCGTACAGGTTGCAATTTGTCCTGAGGATGAACGGGAAGACGTGGAACCAATGACAGACTAGCTCTTGGTGTTGGGACAGGCACAGGTCACTCTATTTTCCCATCAGGAAGAAGAATTAACCACAGGCTCAGCCTGCCCCCCGGAACAAGAACAGGGCCTGAAGCCATCCTGCGCTTTTGCGGCCATCTCCCAAAAACGCGTGTTGTAAAATGGAGGTTCAGGGCACTGCAATTCACAAACCTGCAGAGTTATAAATGATAACTCTCGTCCACAAATATATTGAGGGAAGGCAAAGAAGAGGATTTGAAATCAAGGCAGAATTGCAGGAAACAGATTTCAGGAGGTAGATTCGAATTGCCTTTAAAGCACATGAAAACCGGCAAAACGTTGACAATGATGCCCTTGGCCAAAAAGGGCGTATGCGTTTTTTCCTGAATATATTCAGGAAAAAACGCATACGCCCTTTTTGGCCAACCAAGCAACCTGGAAAGGCAAATCAGCGCTACAAAGAAGTCTCGCTTCCCATCGGTTAAAAAGGCCATGCTGAAAAAAGTGTCAAAACCAGAAATGCAGGACAGGCCATGGAGAAATGGGAGCCTTGCTACACTGATGGGCGGGATGTAAATTGCCAACAGCCACTCTGGAGAAGAGTACGGTGTGTCCTGAAACATCTAAAAAACACAGCTTAGAGAGCATAGGGCACTTCCACTCATGGGGGTATAAATTGGGAAAATTAAAAATCAGCAAGACACAAGCACCCCAAAGTTTAGGACTGCTCTGTTGACAAGGACCTCCACTTCATTCCACCTTCAATATCCCAGGAAAGAGAAAAATGGATAAAGAAGTTGTGGTCCTTATGTACAATGGAATATCACTCAGCCATGAAATCAATGTCATAAGGCTAGTAGCAGCATGATGAGTGGATTTAGGTACGACGATTCTAAGTGAAATAAGGCACACAGAAAAGGACACTTCTAATAAGGTATCACTGATAGAGGGAATGTAAAAACCGTTACACTTGAACTGAATTACAAAACAGAACAGAGTCACACATGCAGAAAACACACTATGGCTGCTTAACGGGAAAGGTGAGGTGGGGTGATACATAAAACAAGGGTTTCAAATTAGCTCAGATACCGTTCCATAAAACCAATATGTAATAGACAAGACCTACTCCTTGCTCAGAGAACTGGACTCAACACGCCCTATTCACCGCACAAGAATATATCTGACTAGTAATAATCTTAAAACCTATGTATTGATATCTCTCTGTTAGTGTGTCAAGTGGGTGAAAAGCGGCATAAACACAGCAGTGAAAAGCAGCTAAACCCATTTATAAAAATAAATTACTTTGAAAAACCCATGAAACAAAGACAGTGAAAGAGATAGAAATTCTTACACAATGCGTTCACGGGCTGTGATGCAACCTGGATTGACCATATCTAGACCCACAGCTGGATGAGACATAAGGGTGGACACTCTTGGGGCTGAGAGGTTTGGTGAGGTTGGGTGAGCAAACGCAAACCCTTTAAAGTAATACTGCGTGGTACCCATCGCATGGGTCCCAAATCTCCAGGTTCAAGGGCATCTTCCTACATCGAAAACATGCATGAGAAACCCAGAAGATGGTACACCGTGTGATGGGGAAAGGTTTCTAAAACGCACCTCATTTCTCATCTCTTTGTGCTCGGGTTCGCCATTCCAGCCACTTTACTAGCAATCTCCCTCCTTGGAGCATCATCACGTTTAACCTCCTGTTCCGTACAGGTTGATATTTGTCCTGAGGATGAACGGGAAGACGTGGAACCAATGAGAGACTAGCTCTTGGTGTTGGGACAGGCACAGGTCACTCTATTTTCCCATCAGGAAGAAGAATTAACCACAGGCTCAGCCTGCCCCCCGGAACAAGAACAGGGCCTGAAGCCATCCTGCGCTTTTGCGGCCAGCTCCCAAAAACGCGAGTTGTAAAATGGAGGTTCAGGGCACTGCAATTCACAAACCTGCAGAGTTATAAATGATAACTCTCGTCCACAAATATATTGAGGGAAGGCAAAGAAGAGGATTTGAAATCAAGGCAGAATTGCAGGAAACAGATTTCAGGAGGTAGATTCGAATCGCCTTTAAAGCACATGAAAAGCGGCAAAACGTTGACAATGATGCCCTTGGCCAAAAAGGGCGTATGCGTTTTTTCCTGAATATATTCAGGAAAAAACGCATACGCCCTTTTTGGCCAACCAAGCAACCTGGAAAGGCAAATCAGCGCTACAAAGATGTCTCGCTTCCCATCGGTTAAAAAGGCCATGCTGAAAAAAGTGTCAAAACCAGAAATGCAGGACAGGCCATGGAGAAATGGGAGCCTTGCTACACTGATGGGCGGGATGTAAATTGCCAACAGCCACTCTGGAGAAGCGTACGGTGAGTCGTGAAACATCTAAAAAACAAAGCTTAGAGAGCATAGGGCACTTCCACTCATGGGGGTATAAATTGGGAAAATGAAAAATCAGCAAGACACAAGCACCCCAAAGTTTAGGGCTGCTCTGTTGACAAGGACCTCCACTTCATTCCACCTTCAATATCCCAGGAAAGAGAAAAATGGATAAAGAAGTTGTGGTCCTTATGTACAATGGAATATCACTCAGCCGTGAAATCAATGTCATAAGGCTAGTAGCAGCATGATGAGTGGATTTAGGTACGACGAATCTAAGTGAAATAAGTCACACAGAAAAGGACACTTCTCATAAGGTATCACTTATAGAGGGAATGTAAAAACCGTTACACTTGAACTGAATTACAAAACAGAACAGAGTCACACATGCAGAAAACACACTATGGCTGCTTAACGGGAAAGGTGAGGTGGGGTGATACATAAAACAAGGGTTTCAAATTAGCTCAGATACCGTTCCATAAACCCAATATGTAATAGACAAGACCTACTCCTTGCTCAGAGAACTGGACTCAACACGCCCTATTCACCGCACAAGAATATATCTGACTAGTCATAATCTTAAAACCTATGTATTGATATCTCTCTGTTAGTGTGTCAAGTGGGTAAAAAGCGGCATAAACACAGCAGTGAAAAGCAGCTAAACCCCATTATAAAAATAAATTACTTTGAAAAACCCATGAAAGAAAGACAGTGAAAGAGAGAGAAATTCTTACACAATGCGTTCAGGGGCTGTGATGCAACCTGGATTGACCATATCTAGACCCACAGCTGGATGAGACATAAGGGTGGACACTGTTGCGGCTGAGAGGTTTGGTGAGGTTGGGTGAGCAAACGCAGACCCTTTAAAGTAATACTGCGTGGTACCCATCGCATGGGTCCCAAATCTCCAGGTTCAAGGGCATCTTCCTACATCGAAAACATGCATGAGATACCCAGAAGATGGTACACTGTGTGATGTGGAAAGGTTTCTAAAACGCACCTCATTTCTCATCTGCTTGTGCCCGGGTTTGCCATTCCAGCCACTTTACTAGCAATCTCCCTCCTTGGAGCATCAGCACCTTTAACCTCCTGTTCCGTACAGGTTGCAATTTGTACTGAGGATGAACGGGAAGACGTGGAACCAATGAAAGACTAGCTCTTGGTGTTGGGACAGGCACAGGTCACTCTATTTTCCCATCAGGAAGAAGAATTAACCACAGGCTCAGCCTGCCCCCCGGAACCAGAACAGGGCCTGAAGCCATCCTGCGCTTTTGCGGCCAGCTCCCTAAAAAGCGAGTTGTAAATTGGAGGTTCAGGGCACTGCAATTCACAAACCTGCAGAGTTATAAATGATAACTCTCATCCACAAATATATTGAGGGAAGGCAAAGAAGAGGATTTGAAATCAAGGCAGAATTGCAGGAAACAGATTTCAGGAGGTAGATTCGAATCGCCTTTAAAGCACATGAAAAGCGGCAAAACGTTGACAATGATGCCCTTGGCCAAAAAGGGCGTATGCGTTTTTTCCTGAATATATTCAGGAAAAAACGCATACGCCCTTTTTGGCCAACCAAGCAACCTGGAAAGGCAAATCAGCGCTACAAAGATGTCTCGCTTCCCATCGGTCAAAAGGGCCATGCTGAAAAAAGTGTCAACACCAGAAATGCAGGACAGGCCATGGAGAAATGGGAGCCTTGCTACACTGATGGGCGGGATGTAAATTGTCATCAGCCACTCTGGAGAAGTGTACGGTGAGTCCTGAAACGTCTAAAAAGCAAAGCTTAGAGAGCATAGGGCACTTCCACTCATGGGGGTATAAATTGGGAAAATTAAAAATCAGCAAGACACAAGCACCCCAAAGTTTAGGGCTGCTCTGTTGACAAGGACCTCCACTTTATTCCACCTTAAATATCCCAGGAAAGAGAAAAATGGATAAAGAAGTTGTGGTCCTTATGTACAATGGAATATCACTCAGCCGTGAAATCAATGTCATAAGGCTAGTAGCAGCATGATGAGTGGATTTAGGTACGACGATTCTAAGTGAAATAAGTCACACAGAAAAGGACACTTCTCATAAGGTATCACTTATAGAGGGAATGTAAAAACCGTTACACTTGAACTGAATTACAAAACAGAACAGAGTCACACATGCAGAAAACACACTATGGCTGCTTAACGGGAAAGGTGAGGTGGGGTGATACATAAAACAAGGGTTTCAAATTAGCTCAGATACCGTTCCATAAACCCAATATGTAATAGACAAGACCTACTCCTTGCTCAGAGAACTGGACTCAACACGCCCTATTCACCGCACAAGAATATATCTGACTAGTAATAATCTTAAAACCTATGTATTGATATCTCTCTGTTAGTGTGTCAAGTGGGTAAAAAGCGGCATAAACACAACAGTGAAAAGCAGCTAAACCCCATTATAAAAATAAATTACTTTGAAAAACCCATGAAACAAAGACAGTGAAAGAGAGAGAAATTCTTACACAATGCGTTCAGGGGCTGTGATGCAACCTGGATTGACCATATCTAGACCCACAGCTGGATGAGTCATAAGGGTGGACACTCTTGGGGCTGAGAGGTTTGGTGAGGTTGGGTGAGCAAACGCAGACCCTTTAAAGTAATACTGCGTGGTACCCATCGCATGGGTCCCAAATCTCCAGGTTCAAGGGCATCTTCCTACATCGAAAACATGCATGAGAAACCCAGAAGATGGTACACCGTGTGATGGGGAAAGGTTTCTAAAACGCACCTCATTTCTCATCTGCTTGTGCTCGGGTTCGCGATTGCAGCCACTTTACTAGCAATCTCCCTCCTTGGAGCATCACCACGTTTAACCTCCTGTTCCGTACAGGTTGATATTTGTCCTGAGGATGAACGGGAAGTCGTGGAACCAATGAGAGACTAGCTCTTGGTGTTGGGACAGGCACAGGTCACTCTATTTTCCCATCAGGAAGAAGAATTAACCACAGGCTCAGCCTGCCCCCCGGAACAAGAACAGGGCCTGAAGCCATCCTGCGCTTTTGCGGGCATCTCCCAAAAACGCGAGTTGTAAAATGGAGGTTCAGGGCACTGCAATTCACAAACCTGCAGAGTTATAAATGATAACTCTCGTCCACAAATATATTGAGGGAAGGCAAAGAAGAGGATTTGAAATCAAGGCAGAATTGCAGGAAACAGATTTCAGGAGGTAGATTCGAATCGCCTTTAAAGCACATGAAAAGCGGCAAAACGTTGACAATGATGCCCTTGGCCAAAAAGGGCGTATGCGTTTTTTCCTGAATATATTCAGGAAAAAACGCATACGCCCTTTTTGGCCAACCAAGCAACCTGGAAAGGCAAATCAGCGCTACAAAGAAGTCTCGCTTCCCATCGGTCAAAAGGGCCATGCTGAAAAAAGTGTCAAAACCAGAAATGCAGGACAGGCCATGGAGAAATGGGAGCCTTGCTACACTGATGGGCGGGATGTAAATTGCCAAGAGCCACTCTGGAGAAGTGTCTGGTGAGTCCTGAAACATCTGAAAAACACAGCTTAGAGAGCATAGGGCACTTCCACTCATGGGGGTATAAATTGGGAAAATTAAAAATCAGCAAGACACAAGCACCCCAAAGTTTAGGGCTGCTCTGTTGACCAGGACCTCCACTTCATTCCACCTTAAATATCCCAGGAAAGAGAAAAATGGATAAAGAAGTTGTGGTCCTTATGTACAATGGAATATCACTCAGCCAGGAAATCAATGTCGTAAGGTTAGTAGCAGCATGATGAGTGGATTTAGGTACGACGATTCTAAGTGAAATAAGTCACACAGAAAAGGACACTTCTCATAAGGTATCACTGTTAGAGGGAATGTAAAAACTGTTACACTTGAACTGAATTACAAAACAGAACAGAGTCACACATGCAGAAAACACACTATGGCTGCTTAACGGGAAAGGTGAGGTGGGGTGATACATAAAACAAGGGTATCAAATTAGCTCAGATACCATTCCATAAACCCAATATGTAATAGACAAGACCTACTCCTTGCTCAGAGAACTGGACTCAACACGCCCTATTCACCGCACAAGAATATATCTGACTAATAATAATCGTAAAACCTAGGTATTGATATCTCTCTGTTAGTGTGTCAAGTGGGTGTAAAGCCGCATAAACACAGCAGTGAAAAGCAGCTAAACCTCATTATAAAAATAAATTACTTTGAAACACCCATGAAACAAAGACAGTGAAAGAGAGAGAAATTCTTACACAATGCGTTCAGGGGCTGTGATGCAACCTGGATTGACCATATCTAGACGCACAGCTGGATGAGACATAAGGTTGGACACTCTTGGGGCTGAGAGGTTTGGTGAGGTTGGGTGAGCAAACGCAGACCCTTTAAAGTAATACTGCGTGGTACCCATCGCATGGGTCCCAAATCTCCAGGTTCAAGGGCATCTTCCTACATCAAAAACATGCATGAGAAACCCAGAAGATGGTACACCGTGTGATGGGGAAAGGTTTCTAAAACGCACCTCATTTCTCATCTCCTTGTGCCCGGGTTCGCCATTCCAGCCGCTTTACTAGCAAGCTCCCTACTTGGAGCATCAGCACCTTTAACCTCCTGTTCCGTACAGGTTGCAATTTGTCCTGAGGATAAACGGGAAGACGTGGAACCAACGAGAGACTAGCTCTTGGTGTTGGGACAGGCACAGGTCACTCTATTTTCCCATCAGAAAGAAGAAATAACCACAGGCTCAGCCTGACCCCCGGAACCAGAACAGGGCCTGAAGCCATTCTGCGATTTTGTGGCCAGCTCCCATAAAAACGAGTTGTAAAATGGAGGTTCAGGGCACTGCAATTCACAAACCTGCAGAGTTATAAATGATAACTCTCGTCCACAAATATATTGAGGGAAGGCAAAGAAGAGGATTTGAAATCAAGGCAGAATTGCAGGAAACAGATTTCAGGAGGTAGATACGAATCGCCTTTAAAGCACATGAAAAGCGGCAAAACGTTGACAATGATGCCCTTGGCCAAAAAGGGCGTATGCGTTTTTTCCTGAATATATTCAGGAAAAAACGCATACGCCCTTTTTGGCCAACCAAGCAACCTGGAAAGGCAAATCAGCGCTACAAAGAAGTCTCGCTTCCCATCGGTCAAAAGGGCCATGCTGAAAAAAGTGTCAAAACCAGAAATGCAGGACAGGCCATGGAGAAATGGGAGCCTTGCTACACTGATGGGCGGGATGTAAATTGCCAAGAGCCACTCTGGAGAAGTGTCCGGTGAGTCCTGAAACATCTGAAAAACACAGCTTAGAGAACATAGGGCACTTCCACTCATGGGGGTATAAATTGGGAAAATTAAAAATCAGCAAGACACAAGCACCCCAAAGTTTAGGGCTGCTCTGTTAACCAGGACCTCCACTTCATTCCACCTTAAATATCCCAGGAAAGAGAAAAATGGATAAAGAAGTTGTGGTCCTTATGTACAATGGAATATCACTCAGCCAGGAAATCAATGTCGTAAGGTTAGTAGCAGCATGATGAGTGGATTTAGGTACGACGATTCTAAGTGAAATAAGTCACACAGAAAAGGACACTTCTCATAAGGTATCACTGATAGAGGGAATGTAAAAACCGTTACACTTGAACTGAATTACAAAACAGAACAGAGTCACACATGCAGAAAACACACTATGGCTGCTTAACGGGAAAGGTGAGGTGGGGTGATACATAAAACAAGGGTATCAAATTAGCTCAGATACCGTTCCATAAACCCAATATGTAATAGACAAAACCTACTCCTTGCTCAGAGAACTGGACTCAACACGCCCTATTCACCGCACAAGAATATATCTGACTAATAATAATCGTAAAACCTATGTATTGATATCTCTCTGTTAGTGTGTCAAGTGGGTGTAAAGCCGCATAAACACAGCAGTGAAAAGCAGCTAAACCCCATTATAAAAATAAATTACTTTGAAACAACCATGAAAAAAAGACAGTGAAAGAGAGAGAAATTCTTACACAATGCGTTCAGGGGCTGTGATGCAACCTGGATTGACCATATCTAGACGCACAGCTGGATGAGACATAAGGGTGGACACTCTTGGGGCTGAGAGGTTTGGTGAGGTTGGGTGAGCAAACGCAGACCCTTTAAAGGAATACTGCGTGGTACCCATCGCATGGGTCCCAAATCTCCAGGTTCAAGGGCATCTTCCTACATCAAAAACATGCATGAGAAACCCAGAAGACGGTACACCGTGTGATGGGGAAAGGTTTCTAAAACTTACCTCATTTCTCATCTCCTTGTGCCCGGGTTCGCCGTTCCAGCCGCTTTACTAGCAAGCTCCCTACTTGGAGCATCAGCACCTTTAACCTCCTGTTCCGTACAGGTTGCAATTTGTCCTGAGGATAAACGGGAAGACGTGGAACCAACGAGAGACTAGCTCTTGGTGTTGGGACAGGCACAGGTCACTCTATTTTCCCATCAGAAAGAAGAATTAACCACAGGCTCAGCCTGACCCCCGGAACCAGAACAGGGCCTGAAGCCATTCTGCGATTTTGCGGCCAGCTCCCATAAAAACGAGTTGTAAAATGGAGGTTCAGGGCACTGCAATTCACAAACCTGCAGAGTTATAAATGATAACTCTCGTCCACAAATATATTGAGGGAAGGCAAAGAAGAGGATTTGAAATCAAGGCAGAATTGCAGGAAACAGATTTCAGGAGGTAGATACGAATCGCCTTTAAAGCACATGAAAAGCGGCAAAACGTTGACAATGATGCCCTTGGCCAAAAAGGGCGTATGCGTTTTTTCCTGAATATATTCAGGAAAAAACGCATACGCCCTTTTTGGCCAACCAAGCAACCTGGAAAGGCAAATCAGCGCTACAAAGAAGTCTCGCTTCCCATCGGTCAAAAGGGCCATGCTGAAAAAAGTGTCAAAACCAGAAATGCAGGACAGGCCATGGAGAAATGGGAGCCTTGCTACACTGATGGGCGGGATGTAAATTGCCAAGAGCCACTCTGGAGAAGTGTCCGGTGAGTCCTGAAACATCTGAAAAACACAGCTTAGAGAGCATAGGGCACTTCCACTCATGGGGGTATAAATTGGGAAAATTAAAAATCAGCAAGACACAAGCACCCCAAAGTTTAGGGCTGCTCTGTTGACCAGGACCTCCACTTCATTCCACCTTCAATATCCCAGGAAAGAGAAAAATGGATAAAGAAGTTGTGGTCCTTATGTACAATGGAATATCACTCAGCCAGGAAATCAATGTCGTAAGGTTAGTAGCAGCATGATGAGTGGATTTAGGTACGACGATTCTAAGTGAAATAAGTCACACAGAAAAGGACACTTCTCATAAGGTATCACTGATAGAGGGAATGTAAAAACCGTTACACTTGAACTGAATTACAAAACAGAACAGAGTCACACATGCAGAAAACACACTATGGCTGCTTAACGGGAAAGGTGAGGTGGGGTGATACATAAAACAAGGGTATCAAATTAGCTCAGATACCATTCCATAAACCCAATATGTAATAGACAAGACCTACTCCTTGCTCAGAGAACTGGACTCAACACGCCCTATTCACCGCACAAGAATATATCTGACTAATAATAATCGTAAAACCTATGTATTGATATCTCTCTGTTAGTGTGTCAAGTGGGTGTAAAGCGGCATAAACACAGCAGTGAAAAGCAGCTAAACCCCATTATAAAAATAAATTACTTTGAAACACCCATGAAACAAAGACAGTGAAAGAGAGAGAAATTCTTACACAATGCGTTCAGGGGCTGTGATGCAACCTGGATTGACCATATCTAGACGCACAGCTGGATGAGACATAAGGGTGGACACTCTTGGGGCTGAGAGGTTTGGTGAGGTTGGGTGAGCAAACGCAGACCCTTTAAAGTAATACTGCGTGGTCCCCATCGCATGGGTCCCAAATCTCCAGGTTCAAGGGCATCTTCCTACATCAAAAACATGCATGAGAAACCCAGAAGATGGTACACCGTGTGATGGGGAAAGGTTTCTAAAACGCACCTCATTTCTCATCTCCTTGTGCCCGGGTTCGCCATTCCAGCCGCTTTACTAGCAAGCTCCCTACTTGGAGCATCAGCACCTTTAACCTCCTGTTCCGTACAGGTTGCAATTTGTCCTGAGGATAAACGGGAAGACGTGGAACCAACGAGAGACTAGCTCTTGGTGTTGGGACAGGCACAGGTCACTCTATTTTCCCATCAGAAAGAAGAATTAACCACAGGCTCAGCCTGACCCCCGGAACCAGAATAGGGCCTGAAGCCATTCTGCGATTTTGCGGCCAGCTCCCATAAAAACGAGTTGTAAAATGGAGGTTCAGGGCACTGCAATTCACAAACCTGCAGAGTTATAAATGATAACTCTCGTCCACAAATATATTGAGGGAAGGCAAAGAAGAGGATTTGAAATCAAGTCAGAATTGCAGGAAACAGATTTCAGGAGGTAGATACGAATCACCTTTAAAGCACATGAAAAGCGGCAAAACGTTGACAATGATGCCCTTGGCCAAAAAGGGCGTATGCGTTTTTTCCTGAATATATTCAGGAAAAAACGCATACGCCCTTTTTGGCCAACCAAGCAACCTGGAAAGGCAAATCAGCGCTACAAAGAAGTCTCGCTTCCCATCGGTCAAAAGGGCCATGCTGAAAAAAGTGTCAAAACCAGAAATGCAGGACAGGCCATGGAGAAATGGGAGCCTTGCTACACTGATGGGCGGGATGTAAATTGCCAAGAGCCACTCTGGAGAAGTGTCTGGTGAGTCCTGAAACATCTGAAAAACACAGCTTAGAGAGCATAGGGCACTTCCACTCATGGGGGTATAAATTGGGAAAATTAAAAATCACCAAGACACAAGCACCCCAAAGTTTAGGGCTGCTCTGTTGACCAGGACCTCCACTTCATTCCACCTTAAATATCCCAGGAAAGAGAAAAATGGATAAAGAAGTTGTGGTCCTTATGTACAATGGAATATCACTCAGCCAGGAAATCAATGTCGTAAGGTTAGTAGCAGCATGATGAGTGGATTTAGGTACGACGATTCTAAGTGAAATAAGTCACACAGAAAAGGACACTTCTCATAAGGTATCACTGTTAGAGGGAATGTAAAAACTGTTACACTTGAACTGAATTACAAAACAGAACAGAGTCACACATGCAGAAAACACACTATGGCTGCTTAACGGGAAAGGTGAGGTGGGGTGATACATAAAACAAGGGTATCAAATTAGCTCAGATACCATTCCATAAACCCAATATGTAATAGACAAGACCTACTCCTTGCTCAGAGAACTGGACTCAACACGCCCTATTCACCACACAAGAATATATCTGACTAATAATAATCGTAAAACCTATGTATTGATATCTCTCTGTTAGTGTGTCAAGTGGGTGTAAAGCCGCATAAACACAGCAGTGAAAAGCAGCTAAACCCCATTATAAAAATAAATTACTTTGAAACACCCATGAAACAAAGACAGTGAAAGAGAGAGAAATTCTTACACAATGCGTTCAGGGGCTGTGATGCAACCTGGATTGACCATATCTAGACGCACAGCTGGATGAGACATAAGGGTGGACACTCTTGGGGCTGAGAGGTTTGGTGAGGTTGGGTGAGCAAACGCAGACCCTTTAAAGTAATACTGCGTGGTACCCATCGCATGGGTCCCAAATCTCCAGGTTCAAGGGCATCTTCCTACATCAAAAACATGCATGAGAAACCCAGAAGATGGTACACCGTGTGATGGGGAAAGGTTTCTAAAACGCACCTCATTTCTCATCTCCTTGTGCCCGGGTTCGCCATTCCAGCCGCTTTACTAGCAAGCTCCCTACTTGGAGCATCAGCACCTTTAACCTCCTGTTCCGTACAGGTTGCAATTTGTCCTGAGGATAAACGGGAAGACGTGGAACCAACGAGAGACTAGCTCTTGGTGTTGGGACAGGCACAGGTCACTCTATTTTCCCATCAGAAAGAAGAAATAACCACAGGCTCAGCCTGACCCCCGGAACCAGAACAGGGCCTGAAGCCATTCTGCGATTTTGTGGCCAGCTCCCATAAAAACGAGTTGTAAAATGGAGGTTCAGGGCACTGCAATTCACAAACCTGCAGAGTTATAAATGATAACTCTCGTCCACAAATATATTGAGGGAAGGCAAAGAAGAGGATTTGAAATCAAGGCAGAATTGCAGGAAACAGATTTCAGGAGGTAGATACGAATCGCCTTTAAAGCACATGAAAAGCGGCAAAACGTTGACAATGATGCCCTTGGCCAAAAAGGGCGTATGCGTTTTTTCCTGAATATATTCAGGAAAAAACGCATACGCCCTTTTTGGCCAACCAAGCAACCTGGAAAGGCAAATCAGCGCTACAAAGAAGTCTCGCTTCCCATCTGTCAAAAGGGCCATGCTGAAAAAAGTGTCAAAACCAGAAATGCAGGACAGGCCATGGAGAAATGGGAGCCTTGCTACACTGATGGGCGGGATGTAAATTGCCAAGAGCCACTCTGGAGAAGTGTCCGGTGAGTCCTGAAACATCTGAAAAACACAGCTTAGAGAACATAGGGCACTTCCACTCATGGGGGTATAAATTGGGAAAATTAAAAATCAGCAAGACACAAGCACCCCAAAGTTTAGGGCTGCTCTGTTAACCAGGACCTCCACTTCATTCCACCTTAAATATCCCAGGAAAGAGAAAAATGGATAAAGAAGTTGTGGTCCTTATGTACAATGGAATATCACTCAGCCAGGAAATCAATGTCGTAAGGTTAGTAGCAGCATGATGAGTGGATTTAGGTACGACGATTCTAAGTGAAATAAGTCACACAGAAAAGGACACTTCTCATAAGGTATCACTGATAGAGGGAATGTAAAAACCGTTACACTTGAACTGAATTACAAAACAGAACAGAGTCACACATGCAGAAAACACACTATGGCTGCTTAACGGGAAAGGTGAGGTGGGGTGATACATAAAACAAGGGTATCAAATTAGCTCAGATACCGTTCCATAAACCCAATATGTAATAGACAAAACCTACTCCTTGCTCAGAGAACTGGACTCAACACGCCCTATTCACCGCACAAGAATATATCTGACTAATAATAATCGTAAAACCTATGTATTGATATCTCTCTGTTAGTGTGTCAAGTGGGTGTAAAGCCGCATAAACACAGCAGTGAAAAGCAGCTAAACCCCATTATAAAAATAAATTACTTTGAAACAACCATGAAACAAAGACAGTGAAAGAGAGAGAAATTCTTACACAATGCGTTCAGGGGCTGTGATGCAACCTGGATTGACCATATCTAGACGCACAGCTGGATGAGACATAAGGGTGGACACTCTTGGGGCTGAGAGGTTTGGTGAGGTTGGGTGAGCAAACGCAGACCCTTTAAAGGAATACTGCGTGGTACCCATCGCATGGGTCCCAAATCTCCAGGTTCAAGGGCATCTTCCTACATCAAAAACATGCATGAGAAACCCAGAAGACGGTACACCGTGTGATGGGGAAAGGTTTCTAAAACTTACCTCATTTCTCATCTCCTTGTGCCCGGGTTCGCCGTTCCAGCCGCTTTACTAGCAAGCTCCCTACTTGGAGCATCAGCACCTTTAACCTCCTGTTCCGTACAGGTTGCAATTTGTCCTGAGGATAAACGGGAAGACGTGGAACCAACGAGAGACTAGCTCTTGGTGTTGGGACAGGCACAGGTCACTCTATTTTCCCATCAGAAAGAAGAATTAACCACAGGCTCAGCCTGACCCCCGGAACCAGAACAGGGCCTGAAGCCATTCTGCGATTTTGCGGCCAGCTCCCATAAAAACGAGTTGTAAAATGGAGGTTCAGGGCACTGCAATTCACAAACCTGCAGAGTTATAAATGATAACTCTCGTCCACAAATATATTGAGGGAAGGCAAAGAAGAGGATTTGAAATCAAGGCAGAATTGCAGGAAACAGATTTCAGGAGGTAGATACGAATCGCCTTTAAAGCACATGAAAAGCGGCAAAACGTTGACAATGATGCCCTTGGCCAAAAAGGGCGTATGCGTTTTTTCCTGAATATATTCAGGAAAAAACGCATACGCCCTTTTTGGCCAACCAAGCAACCTGGAAAGGCAAATCAGCGCTACAAAGAAGTCTCGCTTCCCATCGGTCAAAAGGGCCATGCTGAAAAAAGTGTCAAAACCAGAAATGCAGGACAGGCCATGGAGAAATGGGAGCCTTGCTACACTGATGGGCGGGATGTAAATTGCCAAGAGCCACTCTGGAGAAGTGTCCGGTGAGTCCTGAAACATCTGAAAAACACAGCTTAGAGAGCATAGGGCACTTCCACTCATGGGGGTATAAATTGGGAAAATGAAAAATCAGCAAGACACAAGCACCCCAAAGTTTAGGGCTGCTCTGTTGACCAGGACCTCCACTTCATTCCACCTTAAATATCCCAGGAAAGAGAAAAATGGATAAAGAAGTTGTGGTCCTTATGTACAATGGAATATCACTCAGCCATGAAATCAATGTCATAAGGTTAGTAGCAGTATGATGAGTGGATTTAGGTACGACGATTCTAAGTGAAATAAGTCACACAGAAAAGGACACTTCTCCTAAGGTATCACTGATAGAGGGAATGTAAATCCGTTACACTTGAACTGAATTACAAAATAGAAGAGAGTCACACATGCAGAAAACACACTATGGCTGCTTAACGGGAAAGGTGAGGTGGGGTGATACATAAAACAAGGGTATCAAATTAGCTCAGATACCGTTCCATAAACCCAATATGTAATAGACAAGACCTACTCCTTGCTCAGAGAACTGGACTCAACACGCCCTATTCACCGCACAAGAATATATCTGACTAATAATAATCGTAAAAACTATGTATTGATATCTCTCTGTTAGTGTGTCAAGTGGGTGTAAAGCCGCATAAACACAGCAGTGAAAAGCAGCTAAACCCCATTATAAAAATAAATTACTTTGAAACAACCATGAAACAAAGACAGTGAAAGAGAGAGAAATTCTTACACAATGCGTTCAGGGGCTGTGATGCAACCTGGATTGACCATATCTAGACGCACAGCTGGATGAGACATAAGGGTGGACACTCTTGGGGCTGAGAGGTTTGGTGAGGTTGGGTGAGCAAACGCAGACCCTTTAAAGTAATACTGCGTGGTACCCATCGCATGGGTCCCAAATCTCCAGGTTCAAGGGCATCTTCCTACATCAAAAACATGCATGAGAAACCCAGAAGACGGTACACCGTGTGATGGGGAAAGGTTTCTAAAACACACCTCATTTCTCATCTCCTTGTGCCCGGGTTCGCCATTCCAGCCGCTTTACTAGCAAGCTCCCTACTTGGAGCATCAGCACCTTTAACCTCCTGTTCCGTACAGGTTGCAATTTGTCCTGAGGATAAACGGGAAGACGTGGAACCAACGAGAGACTAGCTCTTGGTGTTGGGACAGGCACAGGTCACTCTATTTTCCCATCAGAAAGAAGAATTAACCACAGGCTCAGCCTGACCCCCGGAACCAGAATAGGGCCTGAAGCCATTCTGCGATTTTGCGGCCAGCTCCCATAAAAACGAGTTGTAAAATGGAGGTTCAGGGCACTGCAATTCACAAACCTGCAGAGTTATAAATGATAACTCTCGTCCACAAATATATTGAGGGAAGGCAAAGAAGAGGATTTGAAATCAAGTCAGAATTGCAGGAAACAGATTTCAGGAGGTAGACACGAATCACCTTTAAAGCACATGAAAAGCGGCAAAACGTTGACAATGATGCCCTTGGCCAAAAAGGGCGTATGCGTTTTTTCCTGAATATATTCAGGAAAAAACGCATACGCCCTTTTTGGCCAACCAAGCAACCTGGAAAGGCAAATCAGCGCTACAAAGAAGTCTCG
Source organism: Balaenoptera borealis (assembly GCF_965194805.1). NCBI lineage: Eukaryota > Metazoa > Chordata > Mammalia > Artiodactyla > Balaenopteridae > Balaenoptera > Balaenoptera borealis. Next base: position 27,849 of record NW_028122985.1, read on the forward strand.
CTTCCCATCGGTCAAAAGGGCCATGCTGAAAAAAGTGTCAAAACCAGAAATGCAGGACAGGCCATGGAGAAATGGGAGCCTTGCTACACTGATGGGCGGCATGTAAATTTCCAAGAGCCACTCTGGAGAAGTGTCTGGTGAGTCCTGAAACATCTGAAAAACACAGCTTAGAGAGCATAGGGCACTTCCACTCATGGGGGTATAAATTGGGAAAATTAAAAATCACCAAGACACAAGCACCCCAAAGTTTAGGGCTGCTCTGTTGACCAGGACCTCCACTTCATTCCACCTTAAATATCCCAGGAAAGAGAAAAAAGGATAAAGAAGTTGTGGTCCTTATGTACAATGGAATATCACTCAGCCAGGAAATCAATGTCGTAAGGTTAGTAGCAGCATGATGAGTGGATTTAGGTACGACGATTCTAAGTGAAATAAGTCACACAGAAAAGGACACTTCTCATAAGGTATCACTGTTAGAGGGAATGTAAAAACTGTTACACTTGAACTGAATTACAAAACAGAACAGAGTCACACATGCAGAAAACACACTATGGCTGCTTAACGGGAAAGGTGAGGTGGGGTGATACATAAAACAAGGGTATCAAATTAGCTCAGATACCGTTCCATAAACCCAATATGTAATAGACAAGACCTACTCCTTGCTCAGAGAACTGGACTCAACACGCCCTATTCACCGCACAAGAATATATCTGACTAATAATAATCGTAAAACCTATGTATTGATATCTCTCTGTTAGTGTGTCAAGTGGGTGTAAAGCCGCATAAACACAGCAGTGAAAAGCAGCTAAACCCCATTATAAAAATAAATTACTTTGAAACACCCATGAAACAAAGACAGTGAAAGAGAGAGAAATTCTTACACAATGCGTTCAGGGGCTGTGATGCAACCTGGATTGACCATATCTAGACGCACAGCTGGATGAGACATAAGGGTGGACACTCTTGGGGCTGAGAGGTTTGGTGAGGTTGGGTGAGCAAACGCAGACCATTTAAAGTAATACTGCGTGGTACCGATCGCATGGGTCCCAAATCTCCAGGTTCAAGGGCATCTTCCTACATCAAAAACATGCATGAGAAACCCAGAAGATGGTACACCGTGTGATGGGGAAAGGTTTCTAAAACGCACCTCATTTCTCATCTCCTTGTGCCCGGGTTCGCCATTCCAGCCGCTTTACTAGCAAGCTCCCTACTTGGAGCATCAGCACCTTTAACCTCCTGTTCCGTACAGGTTGCAATTTGTCCTGAGGATAAACGGGAAGACGTGGAACCAACGAGAGACTAGCTCTTGGTGTTGGGACAGGCACAGGTCACTCTATTTTCCCATCAGAAAGAAGAAATAACCACAGGCTCAGCCTGACCCCCGGAACCAGAACAGGGCCTGAAGCCATTCTGCGATTTTGTGGCCAGCTCCCATAAAAACGAGTTGTAAAATGGAGGTTCAGGGCACTGCAATTCACAAACCTGCAGAGTTATAAATGATAACTCTCATCCACAAATATATTGAGGGAAGGCAAAGAAGAGGATTTGAAATCAAGGCAGAATTGCAGGAAACAGATTTCAGGAGGTAGATACGAATCGCCTTTAAAGCACATGAAAAGCGGCAAAACGTTGACAATGATGCCCTTGGCCAAAAAGGGCGTATGCGTTTTTTCCTGAATATATTCAGGAAAAAACGCATACGCCCTTTTTGGCCAACCAAGCAACCTGGAAAGGCAAATCAGGGCTACAAAGAAGACTCGCTTCCCATTGGTCAAAAGGGCCATGCTGAAAAAAGTGTCAAAACCAGAAATGCAGGACAGGCCATGGAGAAATGGGAGCCTTGCTACACTGATGGGCGGGATGTAAATTGCCAAGAGCCACTCTGGAGAAGTGTCCGGTGAGTCCTGAAACATCTGAAAAACACAGCTTAGAGAACATAGGGCACTTCCACTCATGGGGGTATAAATTGGGAAAATTAAAAATCAGCAAGACACAAGCACCCCAAAGTTTAGGGCTGCTCTGTTGACCAGGACCTCCACTTCATTCCACCTTAAATATCCCAGGAAAGAGAAAAATGGATAAAGAAGTTGTGGTCCTTATGTACAATGGAATATCACTCAGCCAGGAAATCAATGTCGTAAGGTTAGTAGCAGCATGATGAGTGGATTTAGGTACGACGATTCTAAGTGAAATAAGTCACACAGAAAAGGACACTTCTCATAAGGTATCACTGATAGAGGGAATGTAAAAACCGTTACACTTGAACTGAATTACAAAACAGAACAGAGTCACACATGCAGAAAACACACTATGGCTGCTTAACGGGAAAGGTGAGGTGGGGTGATACATAAAACAAGGGTATCAAATTAGCTCAGATACCATTCCATAAACCCAATATGTAATAGACAAGACCTACTCCTTGCTCAGAGAACTGGACTCAACACGCCCTATTCACCGCACAAGAATATATCTGACTAATAATAATCGTAAAACCTATGTATTGATATCTCTCTGTTAGTGTGTCAAGTGGGTGTAAAGCGGCATAAACACAGCAGTGAAAAGCAGCTAAACCCCATTATAAAAATAAATTACTTTGAAACACCCATGAAACAAAGACAGTGAAAGAGAGAGAAATTCTTACACAATGCGTTCAGGGGCTGTGATGCAACCTGGATTGACCATATCTAGACGCACAGCTGGATGAGACATAAGGGTGGACACTCTTGGGGCTGAGAGGTTTGGTGAGGTTGGGTGAGCAAACGCAGACCCTTTAAAGTAATACTGCGTGGTCCCCATCGCATGGGTCCCAAATCTCCAGGTTCAAGGGCATCTTCCTACATCAAAAACATGCATGAGAAACCCAGAAGATGGTACACCGTGTGATGGGGAAAGGTTTCTAAAACACACCTCATTTCTCATCTCCTTGTGCCCGGGTTCGCCATTCCAGCCGCTTTACTAGCAAGCTCCCTACTTGGAGCATCAGCACCTTTAACCTCCTGTTCCGTACAGGTTGCAATTTGTCCTGAGGATAAACGGGAAGACGTGGAACCAACGAGAGACTAGCTCTTGGTGTTGGGACAGGCACAGGTCACTCTATTTTCCCATCAGAAAGAAGAATTAACCACAGGCTCAGCCTGACCCCCGGAACCAGAATAGGGCCTGAAGCCATTCTGCGATTTTGCGGCCAGCTCCCATAAAAACGAGTTGTAAAATGGAGGTTCAGGGCACTGCAATTCACAAACCTGCAGAGTTATAAATGATAACTCTCGTCCACAAATATATTGAGGGAAGGCAAAGAAGAGGATTTGAAATCAAGTCAGAATTGCAGGAAACAGATTTCAGGAGGTAGATACGAATCACCTTTAAAGCACATGAAAAGCGGCAAAACGTTGACAATGATGCCCTTGGCCAAAAAGGGCGTATGCGTTTTTTCCTGAATATATTCAGGAAAAAACGCATACGCCCTTTTTGGCCAACCAAGCAACCTGGAAAGGCAAATCAGCGCTACAAAGAAGTCTCGCTTCCCATCGGTCAAAAGGGCCATGCTGAAAAAAGTGTCAAAACCAGAAATGCAGGACAGGCCATGGAGAAATGGGAGCCTTGCTACACTGATGGGCGGGATGTAAATTGCCAAGAGCCACTCTGGAGAAGTGTCTGGTGAGTCCTGAAACATCTGAAAAACACAGCTTAGAGAGCATAGGGCACTTCCACTCATTGGGGTATAAATTGGGAAAATTAAAAATCACCAAGACACAAGCACCCCAAAGTTTAGGGCTGCTCTGTTGACCAGGACCTCCACTTCATTCCACCTTAAATATCCCAGGAAAGAGAAAAAAGGATAAAGAAGTTGTGGTCCTTATGTACAATGGAATATCACTCAGCCAGGAAATCAATGTCGTAAGGTTAGTAGCAGCATGATGAGTGGATTTAGGTACGACGATTCTAAGTGAAATAAGTCACACAGAAAAGGACACTTCTCATAAGGTATCACTGTTAGAGGGAATGTAAAAACTGTTACACTTGAACTGAATTACAAAACAGAACAGAGTCACACATGCAGAAAACACACTATGGCTGCTTAACGGGAAAGGTGAGGTGGGGTGATACATAAAACAAGGGTATCAAATTAGCTCAGATACCGTTCCATAAACCCAATATGTAATAGACAAGACCTACTCCTTGCTCAGAGAACTGGACTCAACACGCCCTATTCACCGCACAAGAATATATCTGACTAATAATAATCGTAAAACCTATGTATTGATATCTCTCTGTTAGTGTGTCAAGTGGGTGTAAAGCCGCATAAACACAGCAGTGAAAAGCAGCTAAACCCCATTATAAAAATAAATTACTTTGAAACACCCATGTAACAAAGACAGTGAAAGAGAGAGAAATTCTTACACAATGCGTTCAGGGGCTGTGATGCAACCTGGATTGACCATATCTAGACGCACAGCTGGATGAGACATAAGGGTGGACACTCTTGGGGCTGAGAGGTTTGGTGAGGTTGGGTGAGCAAACGCAGACCATTTAAAGTAATACTGCGTGGTACCCATCGCATGGGTCCCAAATCTCCAGGTTCAAGGGCATCTTCCTACATCAAAAACATGCATGAGAAACCCAGAAGATGGTACACCGTGTGATGGGGAAAGGTTTCTAAAACGCACCTCATTTCTCATCTCCTTGTGCCCGGGTTCGCCATTCCAGCCGCTTTACTAGCAAGCTCCCTACTTGGAGCATCAGCACCTTTAACCTCCTGTTCCGTACAGGTTGCAATTTGTCCTGAGGATAAACGGGAAGACGTGGAACCAACGAGAGACTAGCTCTTGGTGTTGGGACAGGCACAGGTCACTCTATTTTCCCATCAGAAAGAAGAAATAACCACAGGCTCAGCCTGACCCCCGGAACCAGAACAGGGCCTGAAGCCATTCTGCGATTTTGTGGCCAGCTCCCATAAAAACGAGTTGTAAAATGGAGGTTCAGGGCACTGCAATTCACAAACCTGCAGAGTTATAAATGATAACTCTCGTCCACAAATATATTGAGGGAAGGCAAAGAAGAGGATTTGAAATCAAGGCAGAATTGCAGGAAACAGATTTCAGGAGGTAGATACGAATCGCCTTTAAAGCACATGAAAAGCGGCAAAACGTTGACAATGATGCCCTTGGCCAAAAAGGGCGTATGCGTTTTTTCCTGAATATATTCAGGAAAAAACGCATACGCCCTTTTTGGCCAACCAAGCAACCTGGAAAGGCAAATCAGCGCTACAAAGAAGTCTCGCTTCCCATCGGTCAAAAGGGCCATGCTGAAAAAAGTGTCAAAACCAGAAATGCAGGACAGGCCATGGAGAAATGGGAGCCTTGCTACACTGATGGGCGGGATGTAAATTGCCAAGAGCCACTCTGGAGAAGTGTCCGGTGAGTCCTGAAACATCTGAAAAACACAGCTTAGAGAACATAGGGCACTTCCACTCATGGGGGTATAAATTGGGAAAATTAAAAATCAGCAAGACACAAGCACCCCAAAGTTTAGGGCTGCTCTGTTAACCAGGACCTCCACTTCATTCCACCTTAAATATCCCAGGAAAGAGAAAAATGGATAAAGAAGTTGTGGTCCTTATGTACAATGGAATATCACTCAGCCAGGAAATCAATGTCGTAAGGTTAGTAGCAGCATGATGAGTGGATTTAGGTACGACGATTCTAAGTGAAATAAGTCACACAGAAAAGGACACTTCTCATAAGGTATCAGTGATAGAGGGAATGTAAAAACCGTTACACTTGAACTGAATTACAAAACAGAACAGAGTCACACATGCAGAAAACACACTATGGCTGCTTAACGGGAAAGGTGAGGTGGGGTGATACATAAAACAAGGGTATCAAATTAGCTCAGATACCGTTCCATAAACCCAATATGTAATAGACAAAACCTACTCCTTGCTCAGAGAACTGGACTCAACACGCCCTATTCACCGCACAAGAATATATCTGACTAATAATAATCGTAAAACCTATGTATTGATATCTCTCTGTTAGTGTGTCAAGTGGGTGTAAAGCCGCATAAACACAGCAGTGAAAAGCAGCTAAACCCCATTATAAAAATAAATTACTTTGAAACAACCATGAAACAAAGACAGTGAAAGAGAGAGAAATTCTTACACAATGCGTTCAGGGGCTGTGATGCAACCTGGATTGACCATATCTAGATGCACAGCTGGATGAGACATAAGGGTGGACACTCTTGGGGCTGAGAGGTTTGGTGAGGTTGGGTGAGCAAACGCAGACCCTTTAAAGTAATACTGCTTGGTACCCATCGCATGGGTCCCAAATCTCCAGGTTCAAGGGCATCTTCCTACATCAAAAACATGCATGAGAAACCCAGAAGACGGTACACCGTGTGATGGGGAAAGGTTTCTAAAACTTACCTCATTTCTCATCTCCTTGTGCCCGGGTTCGCCGTTCCAGCCGCTTTACTAGCAAGCTCCCTACTTGGAGCATCAGCACCTTTAACCTCCTGTTCCGTACAGGTTGCAATTTGTCCTGAGGATAAACGGGAAGACGTGGAACCAACGAGAGACTAGCTCTTGGTGTTGGGACAGGCACAGGTCACTCTATTTTCCCATCAGAAAGAAGAATTAACCACAGGCTCAGCCTGACCCCCGGAACCAGAACAGGGCCTGAAGCCATTCTGCGATTTTGCGGCCAGCTCCCATAAAAACGAGTTGTAAAATGGAGGTTCAGGGCACTGCAATTCACAAACCTGCAGAGTTATAAATGATAACTCTCGTCCACAAATATATTGAGGGAAGGCAAAGAAGAGGATTTGAAATCAAGGCAGAATTGCAGGAAACAGATTTCAGGAGGTAGATACGAATCGCCTTTAAAGCACATGAAAAGCGGCAAAACGTTGACAATGATGCCCTTGGCCAAAAAGGGCGTATGCGTTTTTTCCTGAATATATTCAGGAAAAAACGCATACGCCCTTTTTGGCCAACCAAGCAACCTGGAAAGGCAAATCAGGGCTACAAAGAAGACTCGCTTCCCATTGGTCAAAAGGGCCATGCTGAAAAAAGTGTCAAAACCAGAAATGCAGGACAGGCCATGGAGAAATGGGAGCCTTGCTACACTGATGGGCGGGATGAAAATTGCCAAGAGCCACTCTGGAGAAGTGTCCGGTGAGTCCTGAAACATCTGAAAAACACAGCTTAGAGAACATAGGGCACTTCCACTCATGGGGGTATAAATTGGGAAAATTAAAAATCAGCAAGACACAAGCACCCCAAAGTTTAGGGCTGCTCTGTTGACCAGGACCTCCACTTCATTCCACCTTAAATATCCCAGGAAAGAGAAAAATGGATAAAGAAGTTGTGGTCCTTATGTACAATGGAATATCACTCAGCCAGGAAATCAATGTCGTAAGGTTAGTAGCAGCATGATGAGTGGATTTAGGTACGACGATTCTAAGTGAAATAAGTCACACAGAAAAGGACACTTCTCATATGGTATCACTGATAGAGGGAATGTAAAAACCGTTACACTTGAACTGAATTACAAAACAGAACAGAGTCACACATGCAGAAAACACACTATGGCTGCTTAACGGGAAAGGTGAGGTGGGGTGATACATAAAACAAGGGTATCAAATTAGCTCAGATACCATTCCATAAACCCAATATGTAATAGACAAGACCTACTCCTTGCTCAGAGAACTGGACTCAACACGCCCTATTCACCACACAAGAATATATCTGAATAATAATAATCGTAAAACCTATGTATTGATATCTCTCTGTTAGTGTGTCAAGTGGGTGTAAAGCCGCATAAACACAGCAGTGAAAAGCAGCTAAACCCCATTATAAAAATAAATTACTTTGAAACACCCATGAAACAAAGACAGTGAAAGAGAGAGAAATTCTTACACAATGCGTTCAGGGGCTGTGATGCAACCTGGATTGACCATATCTAGACGCACAGCTGGATGAGACATAAGGGTGGACACTCTTGGGGCTGAGAGGTTTGGTGAGGTTGGGTGAGCAAACGCAGACCCTTTAAAGTAATACTGCGTGGTACCCATCGCATGGGTCCCAAATCTCCAGGTTCAAGGGCATCTTCCTACATCAAAAACATGCATGAGAAACCCAGAAGATGGTACACCGTGTGATGGGGAAAGGTTTCTAAAACGCACCTCATTTCTCATCTCCTTGTGCCCGGGTTCGCCATTCCAGCCGCTTTACTAGCAAGCTCCCTACTTGGAGCATCAGCACCTTTAACCTCCTGTTCCGTACAGGTTGCAATTTGTCCTGAGGATAAACGGGAAGACGTGGAACCAACGAGAGACTAGCTCTTGGTGTTGGGACAGGCACAGGTCACTCTATTTTCCCATCAGAAAGAAGAATTAACCACAGGCTCAGCCTGACCCCCGGAACCAAAACAGGGCCTGAAGCCATTCTGCGATTTTGTGGCCAGCTCCCATAAAAACGAGTTGTAAAATGGAGGTTCAGGGCACTGCAATTCACAAACCTGCAGAGTTATAAATGATAACTCTCGTCCACAAATATATTGAGGGAAGGCAAAGAAGAGGATTTGAAATCAAGGCAGAATTGCAGGAAACAGATTTCAGGAGGTAGATACGAATCGCCTTTAAAGCACATGAAAAGCGGCAAAACGTTGACAATGATGCCCTTGGCCAAAAAGGGCGTATGCGTTTTTTCCTGAATATATTCAGGAAAAAACGCATACTCCCTTTTTGGCCAACCAAGCAACCTGGAAAGGCAAATCAGCGCTACAAAGAAGTCTCGCTTCCCATCGGTCAAAAGGGCCATGCTGAAAAAAGTGTCAAAACCAGAAATGCAGGACAGGCCATGGAGAAATGGGAGCCTTGCTACACTGATGGGCGGGATGTAAATTGCCAAGAGCCACTCTGGAGAAGTGTCCGGTGAGTCCTGAAACATCTGAAAAACACAGCTTAGAGAGCATAGGGCACTTCCACTCATGGGGGTATAAATTGGGAAAATGAAAAATCAGCAAGACACAAGCACCCCAAAGTTTAGGGCTGCTCTGTTGACCAGGACCTCCACTTCATTCCACCTTAAATATCCCAGGAAAGAGAAAAATGGATAAAGAAGTTGTGGTCCTTATGTACAATGGAATATCACTCAGCCATGAAATCAATGTCATAAGGTTAGTAGCAGTATGATGAGTGGATTTAGGTACGACGATTCTAAGTGAAATAAGTCACACAGAAAAGGACACTTCTCCTAAGGTATCACTGATAGAGGGAATGTAAATCCGTTACACTTGAACTGAATTACAAAACAGAAGAGAGTCACACATGCAGAAAACACACTATGGCTGCTTAACGGGAAAGGTGAGGTGGGGTGATACAGAAAACAAGGGTATCAAATTAGCTCAGATACCGTTCCATAAACCCAATATGTAATAGACAAGACCTACTCCTTGCTCAGAGAACTGGACTCAACACGCCCTATTCACCGCACAAGAATATATCTGACTAATAATAATCGTAAAACCTATGCATTGATATCTCTCTGTTAGTGTGTCAAGTGGGTGTAAAGCGGCATAAACACAGCATTGAAAAGCAGCTAAACCCCATTATAAAAATAAATTACTTTGAAACACCCATGAAACAAAGACAGTGAAAGAGAGAGAAATTCTTACACAATGCGTTCAGGGGCTGTGATGCAACCTGGATTGACCATATCTAGACGCACAGCTGGATGAGACATAAGGGTGGACACTCTTGGGGCTGAGAGGTTTGGTGAGGTTGGGTGAGCAAACGCAGACCCTTTAAAGTAATACTGCGTGGTACCCATCGCATGGGTCCCAAATCTCCAGGTTCAAGGGCATCTTCCTACATCAAAAACATGCATGAGAAACCCAGAAGATGGTACACCGTGTGATGGGGAAAGGTTTCTAAAACACACCTCATTTCTCATCTCCTTGTGCCCGGGTTCGCCATTCCAGCCGCTTTACTAGCAAGCTCCCTACTTGGAGCATCAGCACCTTTAACCTCCTGTTCCGTACAGGTTGCAATTTGTCCTGAGGATAAACGGGAAGACGTGGAACCAACGAGAGACTAGCTCTTGGTGTTGGGACAGGCACAGGTCACTCTATTTTCCCATCAGAAAGAAGAATTAACCACAGGCTCAGCCTGACCCCCGGAACCAGAATAGGGCCTGAAGCCATTCTGAGATTTTGCGGCCAGCTCCCATAAAAACGAGTTGTAAAATGGAGGTTCAGGGCACTGCAATTCACAAACCTGCAGAGTTATAAATGATAACTCTCGTCCACAAATATATTGAGGGAAGGCAAAGAAGAGGATTTGAAATCAAGGCAGAATTGCAGGAAACAGATTTCAGGAGGTAGATACGAATCGCCTTTAAAGCACATGAAAAGCGGCAAAACGTTGACAATGATGCCCTTGGCCAAAAAGGGCGTATGCGTTTTTTCCTGAATATATTCAGGAAAAAACGCATACGCCCTTTTTGGCCAACCAAGCAACCTGGAAAGGCAAATCAGCGCTACAAAGAGGTCTCGCTTCCCATCGGTCAAAAGGGCCATGCTGAAAAAAGTGTCAAAACCAGAAATGCAGGACAGGCCATGGAGAAATGGGAGCCTTGCTACACTGATGGGCGGGATGTAAATTGCCAAGAGCCACTCTGGAGAAGTGTCCGGTGAGTCCTGAAACATCTGAAAAACAGAGCTTAGAGAGCATAGGGCACTTCCACTCATGGGGGTATAAATTGGGAAAATGAAAAATCAGCAAGACACAAGCACCCCAAAGTTTAGGGCTGCTCTGTTGACCAGGACCTCCACTTCATTCCACCTTAAATATCCCAGGAAAGAGAAAAATGGATAAAGAAGTTGTGGTCCTTATGTACAATGGAATATCACTCAGCCAGGAAATCAATGTTGTAAGGTTAGTAGCAGCATGATGAGTGGATTTAGGTACGACGATTCTAAGTGAAATAAGTCACACAGAAAAGGACACTTCTCATAAGGTATCACTGTTAGAGGGAATGTAAAAACTGTTACACTTGAACTGAATTACAAAACAGAACAGAGTCACACATGCAGAAAACACACTATGGCTGCTTAACGGGAAAGGTGAGGTGGGGTGATACATAAAACAAGGGTATCAAATTAGCTCAGATACCGTTCCATAAACCCAATATGTAATAGACAAGACCTACTCCTTGCTCAGAGAACTGGACTCAACACGCCCTATTCACCGCACAAGAATATATCTGACTAATAATAATCGTAAAACCTATGTATTGATATCTCTCTGTTAGTGTGTCAAGTGGGTGTAAAGCCGCATAAACACAGCAGTGAAAAGCAGCTAAACCCCATTATAAAAATAAATTACTTTGAAACAACCATGAAACAAAGACAGTGAAAGAGAGAGAAATTCTTACACAATGCGTTCAGGGGCTGTGATGCAACCTGGATTGACCATATCTAGACGCACAGCTGGATGAGACATAAGGGTGGACACTCTTGGGGCTGAGAGGTTTGGTGAGGTTGGGTGAGCAAACGCAGACCCTTTAAAGTAATACTGCGTGGTACCCATCGCATGGGTCCCAAATCTCCAGGTTCAAGGGCATCTTCCTACATCAAAAACATGCATGAGAAACCCAGAAGATGGTACACCGTGTGATGGGGAAAGGTTTCTAAAACACACCTCATTTCTCATCTCCTTGTGCCCGGGTTCGCCATTCCAGCCGCTTTACTAGCAAGCTCCCTACTTGGAGCATCAGCACCTTTAACCTCCTGTTCCGTACAGGTTGCAATTTGTCCTGAGGATAAACGGGAAGACGTGGAACCAACGAGAGACTAGCTCTTGGTGTTGGGACAGGCACAGGTCACTCTATTTTCCCATCAGAAAGAAGAATTAACCACAGGCTCAGCCTGACCCCCGGAACCAAAACAGGGCCTGAAGCCATTCTGCGATTTTGTGGCCAGCTCCCATAAAAACGAGTTGTAAAATGGAGGTTCAGGGCACTGCAATTCACAAACCTGCAGAGTTATAAATGATAACTCTCGTCCACAAATATATTGAGGGAAGGCAAAGAAGAGGATTTGAAATCAAGGCAGAATTGCAGGAAACAGATTTCAGGAGGTAGATACGAATCGCCTTTAAAGCACATGAAAAGCGGCAAAACGTTGACAATGATGCCCTTGGCCAAAAAGGGCGTATGCGTTTTTTCCTGAATATATTCAGGAAAAAACGCATACGCCCTTTTTGGCCAACCAAGCAACCTGGAAAGGCAAATCAGCGCTACAAAGAAGTCTCGCTTCCCATCGGTCAAAAGGGCCATGCTGAAAAAAGTGTCAAAACCAGAAATGCAGGACAGGCCATGGAGAAATGGGAGCCTTGCTACACTGATGGGCGGGATGTAAATTGCCAAGAGCCACTCTGGAGAAGTGTCCGGTGAGTCCTGAAACATCTGAAAAACACAGCGTAGAGAACATAGGGCACTTCCACTCATGGGGGTATAAATTGGGAAAATTAAAAATCAGCAAGACACAAGCACCCCAAAGTTTAGGGCTGCTCTGTTAACCAGGACCTCCACTTCATTCCACCTTAAATATCCCAGGAAAGAGAAAAATGGATAAAGAAGTTGTGGTCCTTATGTACAATGGAATATCACTCAGCCAGGAAATCAATGTCGTAAGGTTAGTAGCAGCATGATGAGTGGATTTAGGTACGACGATTCTAAGTGAAATAAGTCACACAGAAAAGGACACTTCTCATAAGGTATCACTGATAGAGGGAATGTAAAAACCGTTACACTTGAACTGAATTACAAAACAGAACAGAGTCACACATGCAGAAAACACACTATGGCTGCTTAACGGGAAAGGTGAGGTGGGGTGATACATAAAACAAGGGTATCAAATTAGCTCAGATACCGTTCCATAAACCCAATATGTAATAGACAAAACCTACTCCTTGCTCAGAGAACTGGACTCAACACGCCCTATTCACCGCACAAGAATATATCTGACTAATAATAATCGTAAAACCTATGTATTGATATCTCTCTGTTAGTGTGTCAAGTGGGTGTAAAGCGGCATAAACACAGCAGTGAAAAGCAGCTAAACCCCATTATAAAAATAAATTACTTTGAAACACCCATGAAACAAAGACAGTGAAAGAGAGAGAAATTCTTACACAATGCGTTCAGGGGCTGTGATGCAACCTGGATTGACCATATCTAGACGCACAGCTGGATGAGACATAAGGGTGGACACTCTTGGGGCTGAGAGGTTTGGTGAGGTTGGGTGAGCAAACGCAGACCCTTTAAAGGAATACTGCGTGGTACCCATCGCATGGGTCCCAAATCTCCAGGTTCAAGGGCATCTTCCTACATCAAAAACATGCATGAGAAACCCAGAAGATGGTACACCGTGTGATGGGGAAAGGTTTCTAAAACGTACCTCATTTCTCATCTCCTTGTGCCCGGGTTCGCCGTTCCAGCCGCTTTACTAGCAAGCTCCCTACTTGGAGCAACAGCACCTTTAACCTCCTGTTCCGTACAGGTTGCAATTTGTCCTGAGGATAAACGGGAAGACGTGGAACCAACGAGAGACTAGCTCTTGGTGTTGGGACAGGCACAGGTCACTCTATTTTCCCATCAGAAAGAAGAATTAACCACAGGCTCAGCCTGACCCCCGGAACCAGAACAGGGCCTGAAGCCATTCTGCGATTTTGCGGCCAGCTCCCATAAAAACGAGTTGTAAAATGGAGGTTCAGGGCACTGCAATTCACAAACCTGCAGAGTTATAAATGATAACTCTCGTCCACAAATATATTGAGGGAAGGCAAAGAAGAGGATTTGAAATCAAGGCAGAATTGCAGGAAACAGATTTCAGGAGGTAGATACGAATCGCCTTTAAAGCACATGAAAAGCGGCAAAACGTTGACAATGATGCCCTTGGCCAAAAAGGGCGTATGCGTTTTTTCCTGAATATATTCAGGAAAAAACGCATACGTCCTTTTTGGCCAACCAAGCAACCTGGAAAGGCAAATCAGGGCTACAAAGAAGACTCGCTTCCCATTGGTCAAAAGGGCCATGCTGAAAAAGTGTCAAAACCAGAAATGCAGGACAGGCCATGGAGAAATGGGAGCCTTGCTACACTGATGGGCGGGATGTAAATTGCCAAGAGCCACTCTGGAGAAGTGTCCGGTGAGTCCTGAAACATCTGAAAAACACAGCTTAGAGAACATAGGGCACTTCCACTCATGGGGTTATAAATTGGGAAAATTAAAAATCAGCAAGACACAAGCACCCCAAAGTTTAGGGCTGCTCTGTTGACCAGGACCTCCACTTCATTCCACCTTAAATATCCCAGGAAAGAGAAAAATGGATAAAGAAGTTGTGGTCCTTATGTACAATGGAATATCACTCAGCCAGGAAATCAATGTCGTAAGGTTAGTAGCAGCATGATGAGTGGATTTAGGTACGACGATTCTAAGTGAAATAAGTCACACAGAAAAGGACACTTCTCATATGGTATCACTGATAGAGGGAATGTAAAAACCGTTACACTTGGACTGAATTACAAAACAGAACAGAGTCACACATGCAGAAAACACACTATGGCTGCTTAACGGGAAAGGTGAGGTGGGGTGATACATAAAACAAGGGTATCAAATTAGCTCAGATACCATTCCATAAACCCAATATGTAATAGACAAGACCTACTCCTTGCTCAGAGAACTGGACTCAACACGCCCTATTCACCGCACAAGAATATATCTGACTAATAATAATCGTAAAACCTATGTATTGATATCTCTCTGTTAGTGTGTCAAGTGGGTGTAAAGCGGCATAAACACAGCAGTGAAAAGCAGCTAAACCCCATTATAAAAATAAATTACTTTGAAACACCCATGAAACAAAGACAGTGAAAGAGAGAGAAATTCTTACACAATGCGTTCAGGGGCTGTGATGCAACCTGGATTGACCATATCTAGACGCACAGCTGGATGAGACATAAGGGTGGACACTCTTGGGGCTGAGAGGTTTGGTGAGGTTGGGTGAGCAAACGCAGACCCTTTAAAGGAAAACTGCGTGGTACCCATCGCATGGGTCCCAAATCTCCAGGTTCAAGGGCATCTTCCTACATCAAAAACATGCATGAGAAACCCAGAAGATGGTACACCGTGTGATGGGGAAAGGTTTCTAAAACGCACCTCATTTCTCATCTCCTTGTGCCCGGGTTCGCCATTCCAGCCGCTTTACTAGCAAGCTCCCTACTTGGAGCATCAGCACCTTTAACCTCCTGTTCCGTACAGGTTGAAATTTGTCCTGAGGATAAACGGGAAGACGGGGAACCAACGAGAGACTAGCTCTTGGTGTTGGGACAGGCACAGGTCACTCTATTTTCCCATCAGAAAGAAGAATTAACCACAGGCTCAGCCTGACCCCCGGAACCAAAACAGGGCCTGAAGCCATTCTGCGATTTTGTGGCCAGCTCCCATAAAAACGAGTTGTAAAATGGAGGTTCAGGGCACTGCAATTCACAAACCTGCAGAGTTATAAATGATAACTCTCGTCCACAAATATATTGAGGGAAGGCAAAGAAGAGGATTTGAAATCAAGGCAGAATTGCAGGAAACAGATTTCAGGAGGTAGATACGAATCGCCTTTAAAGCACATGAAAAGCGGCAAAACGTTGACAATGATGCCCTTGGCCAAAAAGGGCGTATGCGTTTTTTCCTGAATATATTCAGGAAAAAACGCATACGCCCTTTTTGGCCAACCAAGCAACCTGGAAAGGCAAATCAGCGCTACAAAGAAGTCTCGCTTCCCATCGGTCAAAAGGGCCATGCTGAAAAAAGTGTCAAAACCAGAAATGCAGGACAGGCCATGGAGAAATGGGAGCCTTGCTACACTGATGGGCGGGATGTAAATTGCCAAGAGCCACTCTGGAGAAGTGTCCGGTGAGTCCTGAAACATCTGAAAAACACAGCTTAGAGAGCATAGGGCACTTCCACTCATGGGGGTATAAATTGGGAAAATGAAAAATCAGCAAGACACAAGCACCCCAAAGTTTAGGGCTGCTCTGTTGACCAGGACCTCCACTTCATTCCACCTTAAATATCCCAGGAAAGAGAAAAATGGATAAAGAAGTTGTGGTCCTTATGTACAATGGAATATCACTCAGCCATGAAATCAATGTCATAAGGTTAGTAGCAGTATGATGAGTGGATTTAGGTACGATGATTCTAAGTGAAATAAGTCACACAGAAAAGGACACTTCTCCTAAGGTATCACTGATAGAGGGAATGTAAATCCGTTACACTTGAACTGAATTACAAAACAGAAGAGAGTCACACATGCAGAAAACACACTATGGCTGCTTAACGGGAAAGGTGAGGTGGGGTGATACAGAAAACAAGGGTATCAAATTAGCTCAGATACCGTTCCATAAACCCAATATGTAATAGACAAAACCTACTCCTTGCTCAGAGAACTGGACTCAACACGCCCTATTCACCGCACAAGAATATATCTAATAATAATCGTAAAACCTATGCATTGATATCTCTCTGTTAGTGTGTCAAGTGGGTGTAAAGCGGCATAAACACAGCATTGAAAAGCAGCTAAACCCCATTATAAAAATAAATTACTTTGAAACACCCATGAAACAAAGACAGTGAAAGAGAGAGAAATTCTTACACAATGCGTTCAGGGGCTGTGATGCAACCTGGATTGACCATATCTAGACGCACAGCTGGATGAGACATAAGGGTGGACACTCTTGGGGCTGAGAGGTTTGGTGAGGTTGGGTGAGCAAACGCAGACCCTTTAAAGTAATACTGCGTGGTACCCATCGCATGGGTCCCAAATCTCCAGGTTCAAGGGCATCTTCCTACATCAAAAACATGCATGAGAAACCCAGAAGATGGTACACCGTGTGATGGGGAAAGGTTTCTAAAACGCACCTCATTTCTCATCTCCTTGTGCCCGGGTTCGCCATTCCAGCCGCTTTACTAGCAATCTCCCTACTTGGAGCATCAGCACCTTTAACCTCCTGTTCCGTACAGGTTGCAATTTGTCCTGAGGATAAACGGGAAGACGTGGAACCAACGAGAGACTAGCTCTTGGTGTTGGGACAGGCACAGGTCACTCTATTTTCCCATCAGAAAGAAGAATTAACCACAGGCTCAGCCTGACCCCCGGAACCAGAACAGGGCCTGAAGCCATTCTGCGATTTTGCGGCCAGCTCCCATAAAAACGAGTTGTAAAATGGAGGTTCAGGGCACTGCAATTCACAAACCTGCAGAGTTATAAATGATAACTCTCGTCCACAAATATATTGAGGGAAGGCAAAGAAGAGGATTTGAAATCAAGGCAGAATTGCAGGAAACAGATTTCAGGAGGTAGATACAAATCGCCTTTAAAGCACATGAAAAGCGGCAAAACGTTGACAATGATGCCCTTGGCCAAAAAGGGCGTATGCGTTTTTTCCTGAATATATTCAGGAAAAAACGCATACGCCCTTTTTGGCCAACCAAGCAACCTGGAAAGGCAAATCAGGGCTACAAAGAAGACTCGCTTCCCATTGGTCAAAAGGGCCATGCTGAAAAAAGTGTCAAAACCAGAAATGCAGGACAGGCCATGGAGAAATGGGAGCCTTGCTACACTGATGGGCGGGATGTAAATTGCCAAGAGCCACTCTGGAGAAGTGTCCGGTGAGTCCTGAAACATCTGAAAAACACAGCTTAGAGAACATAGGGCACTTCCACTCATGGGGGTATAAATTGGGAAAATGAAAAATCAGCAAGACACAAGCACCCCAAAGTTTAGGGCTGCTCTGTTGACCAGGACCTCCACTTCATTCCACCTTAAATATCCCAGGAAAGAGAAAAATGGATAAAGAAGTTGTGGTCCTTATGTACAATGGAATATCACTCAGCCAGGAAATCAATGTCGTAAGGTTAGTAGCAGCATGATGAGTGGATTTAGGTACGACGATTCTAAGTGAAATAAGTCACACAGAAAAGGACACTTCTCCTAAGGTATCACTGATAGAGGGAATGTAAATCCGTTACACTTGAACTGAATTACAAAACAGAAGAGAGTCACACATGCAGAAAACACACTATGGCTGCTTAACGGGAAAGGTGAGGTGGGGTGATACAGAAAACAAGGGTATCAAATTAGCTCAGATACCGTTCCATAAACCCAATATGTAATAGACAAAACCTACTCCTTGCTCAGAGAACTGGACTCAACACGCCCTATTCACCGCACAAGAATATATCTGACTAATAATAATCGTAAAACCTATGCATTGATATCTCTCTGTTAGTGTGTCAAGTGGGTGTAAAGCGGCATAAACACAGCATTGAAAAGCAGCTAAACCCCATTATAAAAATAAATTACTTTGAAACACCCATGAAACAAAGACAGTGAAAGAGAGAGAAATTCTTACACAATGCGTTCAGGGGCTGTGATGCAACCTGGATTGACCATATCTAGACGCACAGCTGGATGAGACATAAGGGTGGACACTCTTGGGGCTGAGAGGTTTGGTGAGGTTGGGTGAGCAAACGCAGACCCTTTAAAGTAATACTGCGTGGTACCCATCGCATGGGTCCCAAATCTCCAGGTTCAAGGGCATCTTCCTACATCAAAAACATGCATGAGAAACCCAGAAGATGGTACACCGTGTGATGGGGAAAGGTTTCTAAAACGCACCTCATTTCTCATCTCCTTGTGCCCTGGTTCGCCATTCCAGCCGCTTTACTAGCAATCTCCCTACTTGGAGCATCAGCACCTTTAACCTCCTGTTCCGTACAGGTTGCAATTTGTCCTGAGGATAAACGGGAAGACGTGGAACCAACGAGAGACTAGCTCTTGGTGTTGGGACAGGCACAGGTCACTCTATTTTCCCATCAGAAAGAAGAATTAACCACAGGCTCAGCCTGACCCCCGGAACCAGAACAGGGCCTGAAGCCATTCTGCGATTTTGCGGCCAGCTCCCATAAAAACGAGTTGTAAAATGGAGGTTCAGGGCACTGCAATTCACAAACCTGCAGAGTTATAAATGATAACTCTCGTCCACAAATATATTGAGGGAAGGCAAAGAAGAGGATTTGAAATCAAGGCAGAATTGCAGGAAACAGATTTCAGGAGGTAGATACAAATCGCCTTTAAAGCACATGAAAAGCGGCAAAACGTTGACAATGATGCCCTTGGCCAAAAAGGGCGTATGCGTTTTTTCCTGAATATATTCAGGAAAAAACGCATACGCCCTTTTTGGCCAACCAAGCAACCTGGAAAGGCAAATCAGGGCTACAAAGAAGACTCGCTTCCCATTGGTCAAAAGGGCCATGCTGAAAAAAGTGTCAAAACCAGAAATGCAGGACAGGCCATGGAGAAATGGGAGCCTTGCTACACTGATGGGCGGGATGTAAATTGCCAAGAGCCACTCTGGAGAAGTGTCCGGTGAGTCCTGAAACATCTGAAAAACACAGCTTAGAGAACATAGGGCACTTCCACTCATGGGGGTATAAATTGGGAAAATTAAAAATCAGCAAGACACAAGCACCCCAAAGTTTAGGGCTGCTCTGTTGACCAGGACCTCCACTTCATTCCACCTTAAATATCCCAGGAAAGAGAAAAATGGATAAAGAAGTTGTGGTCCTTATGTACAATGGAATATCACTCAGCCAGGAAATCAATGTCGTAAGGTTAGTAGCAGCATGATGAGTGGATTTAGGTACGACGATTCTAAGTGAAATAAGTCACACAGAAAAGGACACTTCTCATAAGGTATCACTGATAGAGGGAATGTAAAAACCGTTACACTTGAACTGAATTACAAAACAGAACAGAGTCACACATGCAGAAAACACACTATGGCTGCTTAACGGGAAAGGTGAGGTGGGGTGATACATAAAACAAGGGTATCAAATTAGCTCATATACCGTTCCATAAACCCAATATGTAATAGACAAGACCTACTCCTTGCTCAGAGAACTGGACTCAACACGCCCTATTCACCGCACAAGAATATATCTGACTAATAATAATCGTAAAACCTATGTATTGATATCTCTCTGTTAGTGTGTCAAGTGGGTGTAAAGCGGCATAAACACAGCAGTGAAAAGCAGCTAAACCCCATTATAAAAATAAATTACTTTGAAACACCCATGAAACAAAGACAGTGAAAGAGAGAGAAATTCTTACACAATGCGTTCAGGGGCTGTGATGCATCCTGGATTGACCATATCTAGACGCACAGCTGGATGAGACATAAGGGTGGACACTCTTGGGGCTGAGAGGTTTGGTGAGGTTGGGTGAGCAAACGCAGACCCTTTAAAGGAATACTGCGTGGTACCCATCGCATGGGTCCCAAATCTCCAGGTTCAAGGGCATCTTCCTACATCAAAAACATGCATGAGAAACCCAGAAGATGGTACACCGTGTGATGGGGAAAGGTTTCTAAAACGCACCTCATTTCTCATCTCCTTGTGCCCGGGTTCGCCATTCCAGCCGCTTTACTAGCAAGCTCCCTACTTGGAGCATCAGCACCTTTAACCTCCTGTTCCGTACAGGTTGCAATTTGTCCTGAGGATAAACGGGAAGACGTGGAACCAACGAGAGACTAGCTCTTGGTGTTGGGACAGGCACAGGTCACTCTATTTTCCCATCAGAAAGAAGAATTAACCACAGGCTCAGCCTGACCCCCGGAACCAGAACAGGGCCTGAAGCCATTCTGCGATTTTGCGGCCAGCTCCCATAAAAACGAGTTGTAAAATGGAGGTTCAGGGCACTGCAATTCACAAACCTGCAGAGTTATAAATGATAACTCTCGTCCACAAATATATTGAGGGGAGGCAAAGAAGAGGATTTGAAATCAAGGCAGAATTGCAGGAAACAGATTTCAGGAGGTAGATACGAATCGCCTTTAAAGCACATGAAAAGCGGCAAAACGTTGACAATGATGCCCTTGGCCAAAAAGGGCGTATGCGTTTTTTCCTGAATATATTCAGGAAAAAACGCATACGCCCTTTTTGGCCAACCAAGCAACCTGGAAAGGCAAATCAGGGCTACAAAGAAGACTCGCTTCCCATTGGTCAAAAGGGCCATGCTGAAAAAAGTGTCAAAACCAGAAATGCAGGACAGGCCATGGAGAAATGGGAGCCTTGCTACACTGATGGGCGGGATGTAAATTGCCAAGAGCCACTCTGGAGAAGTGTCCGGTGAGTCCTGAAACATCTGAAAAACACAGCTTAGAGAACATAGGGCACTTCCACTCATGGGGGTATAAATTGGGAAAATGAAAAATCAGCAAGACACAAGCACCCCAAAGTTTAGGGCTGCTCTGTTGACCAGGACCTCCACTTCATTCCACCTTAAATATCCCAGGAAAGAGAAAAATGGATAAAGAAGTTGTGGTCCTTATGTACAATGGAATATCACTCAGCCAGGAAATCAATGTCGTAAGGTTAGTAGCAGCATGATGAGTGGATTTAGGTACGACGATTCTAAGTGAAATAAGTCACACAGAAAAGGACACTTCTCATAAGGTATCACTGATAGAGGGAATGTAAAAACCGTTACACTTGAACTGAATTACAAAACAGAACAGAGTCACACATGCAGAAAACACACTATGGCTGCTTAACGGGAAAGGTGAGGTGGGGTGATACATAAAACAAGGGTATCAAATTAGCTCAGATACCGTTCCATAAACCCAATATGTAATAGACAAGACCTACTCCTTGCTCAGAGAACTGGACTCAACACGCCCTATTCACCGCACAAGAATATATCTGACTAATAATAATCGTAAAACCTATGTATTGATATCTCTCTGTTAGTGTGTCAAGTGGGTGTAAAGCGGCATAAACACAGCAGTGAAAAGCAGCTAAACCCCATTATAAAAATAAATTACTTTGAAACACCCATGAAACAAAGACAGTGAAAGAGAGAGAAATTCTTACACAATGCGTTCAGGGGCTGTGATGCAACCTGGATTGACCATATCTAGACGCACAGCTGGATGAGACATAAGGGTGGACACTCTTGGGGCTGAGAGGTTTGGTGAGGTTGGGTGAGCAAACGCAGACCCTTTAAAGGAAAACTGCGTGGTACCCATCGCATGGGTCCCAAATCTCCAGGTTCAAGGGCATCTTCCTACATCAAAAACATGCATGAGAAACCCAGAAGATGGTACACCGTGTGATGGGGAAAGGTTTCTAAAACGCACCTCATTTCTCATCTCCTTGTGCCCGGGTTCGCCATTCCAGCCACTTTACTAGCAAGCTCCCTACTTGGAGCATCAGCACCTTTAACCTCCTGTTCCGTACAGGTTGCAATTTGTCCTGAGGATAAACGGGAAGACGTGGAACCAACGAGAGACTAGCTCTTGGTGTTGGGACAGGCACAGGTCACTCTATTTTCCCATCAGAAAGAAGAATTAACCACAGGCTCAGCCTGACCCCCGGAACCAGAACAGGGCCTGAAGCCATTCTGCGATTTTGCGGCCAGCTCCCATAAAAACGAGTTGTAAAATGGAGGTTCAGGGCACTGCAATTCACAAACCTGCAGAGTTATAAATGATAACTCTCGTCCACAAATATATTGAGGGAAGGCAAAGAAGAGGATTTGAAATCAAGGCAGAATTGCAGGAAACAGATTTCAGGAGGTAGATACGAATCGCCTTTAAAGCACATGAAAAGCGGCAAAACGTTGACAATGATGCCCTTGGCCAAAAAGGGCGTATGCGTTTTTTCCTGAATATATTCAGGAAAAAACGCATACGCCCTTTTTGGCCAACCAAGCAACCTGGAAATGCAAATCAGGGCTACAAAGAAGACTCGCTTCCCATTGGTCAAAAGGGCCATGCTGAAAAAAGTGTCAAAACCAGAAATGCAGGACAGGCCATGGAGAAATGGGAGCCTTGCTACACTGATGGGCGGGATGTAAATTGCCAAGAGCCACTCTGGAGAAGTGTCCGGTGAGTCCTGAAACATCTGAAAAACACAGCTTAGAGAACATAGGGCACTTCCACTCATGGGGGTATAAATTGGGAAAATTAAAAATCAGCAAGACACAAGCACCCCAAAGTTTAGGGCTGCTCTGTTGACCAGGACCTCCACTTCATTCCACCTTAAATATCCCAGGAAAGAGAAAAATGGATAAAGAAGTTGTGGTCCTTATGTACAATGGAATATCACTCAGCCAGGAAATCAATGTCGTAAGGTTAGTAGCAGCATGATGAGTGGATTTAGGTACGACGATTCTAAGTGAAATAAGTCACACAGAAAAGGACACTTCTCATAAGGTATCACTGTTAGAGGGAATGTAAAATCTGTTACACTTGAACTGAATTACAAAACAGAACAGAGTCACACATGCAGAAAACACACTATGGCTGCTTAACGGGAAAGGTGAGGTGGGGTGATACATAAAACAAGGGTATCAAATTAGCTCAGATACCGTTCCATAAACCCAATATGTAATAGACAAGACCTACTCCTTGCTCAGAGAACTGGACTCAACACGCCCTATTCACCGCACAAGAATATATCTGACTAATAATAATCGTAAAACCTATGTATTGATATCTCTCTGTTAGTGTGTCAAGTGGGTGTAAAGCCGCATAAACACAGCATTGAAAAGCAGATAAACCCCATTATAAAAATAAATTACTTTGAAACACCCATGAAACAAAGACAGTGAAAGAGAGAGAAATTCTTACACAATGCGTTCAGGGGCTGTGATGCAACCTGGATTGACCATATCTAGACGCACAGCTGGATGAGACATAAGGGTGGACACTCTTGGGGCTGAGAGGTTTGGTGAGGTTGTGTGAGCAAACGCAGACCCTTTAAAGTAATACTGCGTGGTACCCATCGCATGGGTCCCAAATCTCCAGGTTCAAGGGCATCTTCCTACATCAAAAACATGCATGAGAAACCCAGAAGACGGTACACCGTGTGATGGGGAAAGGTTTCTAAAACGTACCACATTTCTCATCTCCTTGTGCCCGGGTTCGCCGTTCCAGCCACTTTACTAGCAAGCTCCCTACTTGGAGCATCAGCACCTTTAACCTCCTGTTCCGTACAGGTTGCAATTTGTCCTGAGGATAAACGGGAAGACGTGGAACCAACGAGAGACTAGCTCTTGGTGTTGGGACAGGCACAGGTCACTCTATTTTCCCATCAGAAAGAAGAATTAACCACAGGCTCAGCCTGACCCCCGGAACCAGAACAGGGCCTGAAGCCATTCTGCGATTTTGCAGCCAGCTCCCATAAAAACGAGTTGTAAAATGGAGGTTCAGGGCACTGCAATTCACAAACCTGCAGAGTTATAAATGATAACTCTCGTCCACAAATATATTGAGGGAAGGCAAAGAAGAGGATTTGAAATCAAGGCAGAATTGCAGGAAACAGATTTCAGGAGGTAGATACGAATCGCCTTTAAAGCACATGAAAAGCGGCAAAACGTTGACAATGATGCCCTTGGCCAAAAAGGGCGTATGCGTTTTTTCCTGAATATATTCAGGAAAAAACGCATACGCCCTTTTTGGCCAACCAAGCAACCTGGAAAGGCAAATCAGGGCTACAAAGAAGACTCGCTTCCCATTGGTCAAAAGGGCCATGCTGAAAAAAGTGTCAAAACCAGAAATGCAGGACAGGCCATGGAGAAATGGGAGCCTTGCTACACTGATGGGCGGGATGTAAATTGCCAAGAGCCACTCTGGAGAAGTGTCCGGTGAGTCCTGAAACATCTGAAAAACACAGCTTAGAGAACATAGGGCACTTCCACTCATGGGGGTATAAATTGGGAAAATTAAAAATCAGCAAGACACAAGCACCCCAAAGTTTAGGGCTGCTCTGTTGACCAGGACCTCCACTTCATTCCACCTTAAATATCCCAGGAAAGAGAAAAATGGATAAAGAAGTTGTGGTCCTTATGTACAATGGAATATCACTCAGCCAGGAAATCAATGTCGTAAGGTTAGTAGCAGCATGATGAGTGGATTTAGGTACGACGATTCTAAGTGAAATAAGTCACACAGAAAAGGACACTTCTCATAAGGTATCACTGATAGAGGGAATGTAAAAACCGTTACACTTGAACTGAATTACAAAACAGAACAGAGTCACACATGCAGAAAACACACTATGGCTGCTTAACGGGAAAGGTGAGGTGGGGTGATACATAAAACAAGGGTATCAAATTAGCTCAGATACCGTTCCATAAACCCAATATGTAATAGACAAGACCTACTCCTTGCTCAGAGAACTGGACTCAACACGCCCTATTCACCGCACAAGAATATATCTGACTAATAATAATCGTAAAACCTATGTATTGATATCTCTCTGTTAGTGTGTCAAGTGGGTGTAAAGCGGCATAAACACAGCAGTGAAAAGCAGCTAAACCCCATTATAAAAATAAATTACTTTGAAACACCCATGAAACAAAGACAGTGAAAGAGAGAGAAATTCTTACACAATGCGTTCAGGGGCTGTGATGCAACCTGGATTGACCATATCTAGACGCACAGCTGGATGAGACATAAGGGTGGACACTCTTGGGGCTGAGAGGTTTGGTGAGGTTGGGTGAGCAAACGCAGACCCTTTAAAGGAAAACTGCGTGGTACCCATCGCATGGGTCCCAAATCTCCAGGTTCAAGGGCATCTTCCTACATCAAAAACATGCATGAGAAACCCAGAAGATGGTACACCGTGTGATGGGGAAAGGTTTCTAAAACGCACCTCATTTCTCATCTCCTTGTGCCCGGGTTCGCCATTCCAGCCACTTTACTAGCAAGCTCCCTACTTGGAGCATCAGCACCTTTAACCTCCTGTTCCGTACAGGTTGCAATTTGTCCTGAGGATAAACGGGAAGACGTGGAACCAACGAGAGACTAGCTCTTGGTGTTGGGACAGGCACAGGTCACTCTATTTTCCCATCAGAAAGAAGAATTAACCACAGGCTCAGCCTGACCCCCGGAACCAGAACAGGGCCTGAAGCCATTCTGCGATTTTGCGGCCAGCTCCCATAAAAACGAGTTGTAAAATGGAGGTTCAGGGCACTGCAATTCACAAACCTGCAGAGTTATAAATGATAACTCTCGTCCACAAATATATTGAGGGAAGGCAAAGAAGAGGATTTGAAATCAAGGCAGAATTGCAGGAAACAGATTTCAGGAGGTAGATACGAATCGCCTTTAAAGCACATGAAAAGCGGCAAAACGTTGACAATGATGCCCTTGGCCAAAAAGGGCGTATGCGTTTTTTCCTGAATATATTCAGGAAAAAACGCATACGCCCTTTTTGGCCAACCAAGCAACCTGGAAAGGCAAATCAGGGCTACAAAGAAGACTCGCTTCCCATTGGTCAAAAGGGCCATGCTGAAAAAAGTGTCAAAACCAGAAATGCAGGACAGGCCATGGAGAAATGGGAGCCTTGCTACACTGATGGGCGGGATGTAAATTGCCAAGAGCCACTCTGGAGAAGTGTCCGGTGAGTCCTGAAACATCTGAAAAACACAGCTTAGAGAACATAGGGCACTTCCACTCATGGGGGTATAAATTGGGAAAATTAAAAATCAGCAAGACACAAGCACCCCAAAGTTTAGGGCTGCTCTGTTGACCAGGACCTCCACTTCATTCCACCTTAAATATCCCAGGAAAGAGAAAAATGGATAAAGAAGTTGTGGTCCTTATGTACAATGGAATATCACTCAGCCAGGAAATCAATGTCGTAAGGTTAGTAGCAGCATGATGAGTGGATTTAGGTACGACGATTCTAAGTGAAATAAGTCACACAGAAAAGGACACTTCTCATAAGGTATCACTGTTAGAGGGAATGTAAAATCTGTTACACTTGAACTGAATTACAAAACAGAACAGAGTCACACATGCAGAAAACACACTATGGCTGCTTAACGGGAAAGGTGAGGTGGGGTGATACATAAAACAAGGGTATCAAATTAGCTCAGATACCGTTCCATAAACCCAATATGTAATAGACAAGACCTACTCCTTGCTCAGAGAACTGGACTCAACACGCCCTATTCACCGCACAAGAATATATCTGACTAATAATAATCGTAAAACCTATGTATTGATATCTCTCTGTTAGTGTGTCAAGTGGGTGTAAAGCCGCATAAACACAGCATTGAAAAGCAGATAAACCCCATTATAAAAATAAATTACTTTGAAACACCCATGAAACAAAGACAGTGAAAGAGAGAGAAATTCTTACACAATGCGTTCAGGGGCTGTGATGCAACCTGGATTGACCATATCTAGACGCACAGCTGGATGAGACATAAGGGTGGACACTCTTGGGGCTGAGAGGTTTGGTGAGGTTGTGTGAGCAAACGCAGACCCTTTAAAGTAATACTGCGTGGTACCCATCGCATGGGTCCCAAATCTCCAGGTTCAAGGGCATCTTCCTACATCAAAAACATGCATGAGAAACCCAGAAGACGGTACACCGTGTGATGGGGAAAGGTTTCTAAAACGTACCACATTTCTCATCTCCTTGTGCCCGGGTTCGCCGTTCCAGCCACTTTACTAGCAAGCTCCCTACTTGGAGCATCAGCACCTTTAACCTCCTGTTCCGTACAGGTTGCAATTTGTCCTGAGGATAAACGGGAAGACGTGGAACCAACGAGAGACTAGCTCTTGGTGTTGGGACAGGCACAGGTCACTCTATTTTCCCATCAGAAAGAAGAATTAACCACAGGCTCAGCCTGACCCCCGGAACCAGAACAGGGCCTGAAGCCATTCTGCGATTTTGCAGCCAGCTCCCATAAAAACGAGTTGTAAAATGGAGGTTCAGGGCACTGCAATTCACAAACCTGCAGAGTTATAAATGATAACTCTCGTCCACAAATATATTGAGGGAAGGCAAAGAAGAGGATTTGAAATCAAGGCAGAATTGCAGGAAACAGATTTCAGGAGGTAGATACGAATCGCCTTTAAAGCACATGAAAAGCGGCAAAACGTTGACAATGATGCCCTTGGCCAAAAAGGGCGTATGCGTTTTTTCCTGAATATATTCAGGAAAAAACGCATACGCCCTTTTTGGCCAACCAAGCAACCTGGAAAGGCAAATCAGGGCTACAAAGAAGACTCGCTTCCCATTGGTCAAAAGGGCCATGCTGAAAAAAGTGTCAAAACCAGAAATGCAGGACAGGCCATGGAGAAATGGGAGCCTTGCTACACTGATGGGCGGGATGTAAATTGCCAAGAGCCACTCTGGAGAAGTGTCCGGTGAGTCCTGAAACATCTGAAAAACACAGCTTAGAGAACATAGGGCACTTCCACTCATGGGGGTATAAATTGGGAAAATTAAAAATCAGCAAGACACAAGCACCCCAAAGTTTAGGGCTGCTCTGTTGACCAGGACCTCCACTTCATTCCACCTTCAATATCCCAGGAAAGAGAAAAATGGATAAAGAAGTTGTGGTCCTTATGTACAATGGAATATCACTCAGCCAGGAAATCAATGTCGTAAGGTTAGTAGCAGCATGATGAGTGGATTTAGGTACGACGATTCTAAGTGAAATAAGTCACACAGAAAAGGACACTTCTCATAAGGTATCACTGATAGAGGGAATGTAAAAACCGTTACACTTGAACTGAATTACAAAACAGAACAGAGTCACACATGCAGAAAACACACTATGGCTGCTTAACGGGAAAGGTGAGGTGGGGTGATACATAAAACAAGGGTATCAAATTAGCTCACATACCATTCCATAAACCCAATATGTAATAGACAAGACCTACTCCTTGCTCAGAGAACTGGACTCAACACGCCCTATTCACCGCACAAGAATATATCTGACTAATAATAATCGTAAAACCTATGTATTGATATCTCTCTGTTAGTGTGTCAAGTGGGTGTAAAGCGGCATAAACACAGCAGTGAAAAGCAGCTAAACCCCATTATAAAAATAAATTACTTTGAAACACCCATGAAACAAAGACAGTGAAAGAGAGAGAAATTCTTACACAATGCGTTCAGGGGCTGTGATGCAACCTGGATTATTGACCATATCTAGACGCACAGCTGGATGAGACATAAGGGTGGACACTCTTGGGACTGAGAGGTTTGGTGAGGTTGGGTGAGCAAACGCAGACCCTTTAAAGTAATACTGCGTTGTACCCATCGCATGGGTCCCAAATCTCCAGGTTCAAGGGCATCTTCCTACATCAAAAACATGCATGAGAAACCCAGAAGATGGTACACCGTGTGATGGGGAAAGGTTTCTAAAACGCACCTCATTTCTCATCTCCTTGTGCCCGGGTTCGCCATTCCAGCCGCTTTACTAGCAAGCTCCCTACTTGGAGCATCAGCACCTTTAAACTCCTGTTCCGTACAGGTTGCAATTTGTCCTGAGGATAAACGGGAAGACGTGGAACCAACGAGAGACTAGCTCTTGGTGTTGGGACAGGCACAGGTCACTCTATTTTCCCATCAGAAAGAAGAATTAACCACAGGCTCAGCCTGCCCCCCGGAACCAGAACAGGGCCTGAAGCCATTCTGCGATTTTGCGGCCAGCTCCCATAAAAACGAGTTGTAAAATGGAGGTTCAGGGCACTGCAATTCACAAACCTGCAGAGTTATAAATGATAACTCTCGTCCACAAATATATTGAGGGAAGGCAAAGAAGAGGATTTGAAATCAAGGCAGAATTGCAGGAAACAGATTTCAGGAGGTAGATACGAATCGCCTTTAAAGCACATGAAAAGCGGCAAAACGTTGACAATGATGCCCTTGGCCAAAAAGGGCGTATGCGTTTTTTCCTGAATATATTCAGGAAAAAACGCATACGCCCTTTTTGGCCAACCAAGCAACCTGGAAAGGCAAATCAGGGCTACAAAGAAGACTCGCTTCCCATTGGTCAAAAGGGCCATGCTGAAAAAAGTGTCAAAACCAGAAATGCAGGACAGGCCATGGAGAAATGGGAGCCTTGCTACACTGATGGGCGGGATGTAAATTGCCAAGAGCCACTCTGGAGAAGTGTCCGGTGAGTCCTGAAACATCTGAAAAACACAGCTTAGAGAACATAGGGCACTTCCACTCATGGGGGTATAAATTGGGAAAATGAAAAATCAGCAAGACACAAGCACCCCAAAGTTTAGGGCTGCTCTGTTGACCAGGACCTCCACTTCATTCCACCTTAAATATCCCAGGAAAGAGAAAAATGGATAAAGAAGTTGTGGTCCTTATGTACAATGGAATATCACTCAGCCAGGAAATCAATGTCGTAAGGTTAGTAGCAGCATGATGAGTGGATTTAGGTACGACGATTCTAAGTGAAATAAGTCACACAGAAAAGGACACTTCTCATAAGGTATCACTGATAGAGGGAATGTAAAAACCGTTACACTTGAACTGAATTACAAAACAGAACAGAGTCACACATGCAGAAAACACACTATGGCTGCTTAACGGGAAAGGTGAGGTGGGGTGATACAGAAAACAAGGGTATCAAATTAGCTCAGATACCGTTCCATAAACCCAATATGTAATAGACAAGACCTACTCCTTGCTCAGAGAACTGGACTCAAAACGCCCTATTCACCGCACAAGAATATATCTGACTAATAATAATCGTAAAACCTATGCATTGATATCTCTCTGTTAGTGTGTCAAGTGGGTGTAAAGCGGCATAAACACAGCATTGAAAAGCAGCTAAACCCCATTATAAAAATAAATTACTTTGAAACACCCATGAAACAAAGACAGTGAAAGAGAGAGAAATTCTTACACAATGCGTTCAGGGGCTGTGATGCAACCTGGATTGACCATATCTAGACGCACAGCTGGATGAGACATAAGGGTGGACACTCTTGGGGCTGAGAGGTTTGGTGAGGTTGGGTGAGCAAACGCAGACCCTTTAAAGTAATACTGCGTGGTACCCATCGCATGGGTCCCAAATCTCCAGGTTCAAGGGCATCTTCCTACATCAAAAACATGCATGAGAAACCCAGAAGATGGTACACCGTGTGATGGGGAAAGGTTTCTAAAACGCACCTCATTTCTCATCTCCTTGTGCCCGGGTTCGCCATTCCAGCCGCTTTACTAGCAAGCTCCCTACTTGGAGCATCAGCACCTTTAACCTCCTGTTCCGTACAGGTTGCAATTTGTCCTGAGGATAAACGGGAAGACGTGGAACCAACGAGAGACTAGCTCTTGGTGTTGGGACAGGCACAGGTCACTCTATTTTCCCATCAGAAAGAAGAATTAACCACAGGCTCAGCCTGACCCCCGGAACCAGAACAGGGCCTGAAGCCATTCTGCGATTTTGTGGCCAGCTCCCATAAAAACGAGTTGTAAAATGGAGGTTCAGGGCACTGCAATTCACAAACCTGCAGAGTTATAAATGATAACTCTCGTCCACAAATATATTGAGGGAAGGCAAAGAAGAGGATTTGAAATCAAGGCAGAATTGCAGGAAACAGATTTCAGGAGGTAGATACGAATCGCCTTTAAAGCACATGAAAAGCGGCAAAACGTTGACAATGATGCCCTTGGCCAAAAAGGGCGTATGCGTTTTTTCCTGAATATATTCAGGAAAAAACGCATACGCCCTTTTTGGCCAACCAAGCAACCTGGAAAGGCAAATCAGGGCTACAAAGAAGACTCGCTTCCCATTGGTCAAAAGGGCCATGCTGAAAAAAGTGTCAAAACCAGAAATGCAGGACAGGCCATGGAGAAATGGGAGCCTTGCTACACTGATGGGCGGGATGTAAATTGCCAAGAGCCACTCTGGAGAAGTGTCCGGTGAGTCCTGAAACATCTGAAAAACACAGCTTAGAGAACATAGGGCACTTCCACTCATGGGGGTATAAATTGGGAAAATGAAAAATCAGCAAGACACAAGCACCCCAAAGTTTAGGGCTGCTCTGTTGACCAGGACCTCCACTTCATTCCACCTTAAATATCCCAGGAAAGAGAAAAATGGATAAAGAAGTTGTGGTCCTTATGTACAATGGAATATCACTCAGCCAGGAAATCAATGTCGTAAGGTTAGTAGCAGCATGATGAGTGGATTTAGGTACGACGATTCTAAGTGAAATAAGTCACACAGAAAAGGACACTTCTCATAAGGTATCACTGATAGAGGGAATGTAAAAACCGTTACACTTGAACTGAATTACAAAACAGAACAGAGTCACACATGCAGAAAACACACTATGGCTGCTTAACGGGAAAGGTGAGGTGGGGTGATACAGAAAACAAGGGTATCAAATTAGCTCAGATACCGTTCCATAAACCCAATATGTAATAGACAAGACCTACTCCTTGCTCAGAGAACTGGACTCAAAACGCCCTATTCACCGCACAAGAATATATCTGACTAATAATAATCGTAAAACCTATGCATTGATATCTCTCTGTTAGTGTGTCAAGTGGGTGTAAAGCGGCATAAACACAGCATTGAAAAGCAGCTAAACCCCATTATAAAAATAAATTACTTTGAAACACCCATGAAACAAAGACAGTGAAAGAGAGAGAAATTCTTACACAATGCGTTCAGGGGCTGTGATGCAACCTGGATTGACCATATCTAGACGCACAGCTGGATGAGACATAAGGGTGGACACTCTTGGGGCTGAGAGGTTTGGTGAGGTTGGGTGAGCAAACGCAGACCCTTTAAAGTAATACTGCGTGGTACCCATCGCATGGGTCCCAAATCTCCAGGTTCAAGGGCATCTTCCTACATCAAAAACATGCATGAGAAACCCAGAAGATGGTACACCGTGTGATGGGGAAAGGTTTCTAAAACGCACCTCATTTCTCATCTCCTTGTGCCCGGGTTCGCCATTCCAGCCGCTTTACTAGCAAGCTCCCTACTTGGAGCATCAGCACCTTTAACCTCCTGTTCCGTACAGGTTGCAATTTGTCCTGAGGATAAACGGGAAGACGTGGAACCAACGAGAGACTAGCTCTTGGTGTTGGGACAGGCACAGGTCACTCTATTTTCCCATCAGAAAGAAGAATTAACCACAGGCTCAGCCTGACCCCCGGAACCAGAACAGGGCCTGAAGCCATTCTGCGATTTTGTGGCCAGCTCCCATAAAAACGAGTTGTAAAATGGAGGTTCAGGGCACTGCAATTCACAAACCTGCAGAGTTATAAATGATAACTCTCGTCCACAAATATATTGAGGGAAGGCAAAGAAGAGGATTTGAAATCAAGGCAGAATTGCAGGAAACAGATTTCAGGAGGTAGATACGAATCGCCTTTAAAGCACATGAAAAGCGGCAAAACGTTGACAATGATGCCCTTGGCCAAAAAGGGCGTATGCGTTTTTTCCTGAATATATTCAGGAAAAAACGCATACGCCCTTTTTGGCCAACCAAGCAACCTGGAAAGGCAAATCAGGGCTACAAAGAAGACTCGCTTCCCATCGGTCAAAAGGGCCATGCTGAAAAAAGTGTCAAAACCAGAAATGCAGGACAGGCCATGGAGAAATGGGAGCCTTGCTACACTGATGGGCGGGATGTAAATTGCCAAGAGCCACTCTGGAGAAGTGTCCGGTGAGTCCTGAAACATCTGAAAAACACAGCTTAGAGAACATAGGGCACTTCCACTCATGGGGGTATAAATTGGGAAAATTAAAAATCAGCAAGACACAAGCACCCCAAAGTTTAGGGCTGCTCTGTTGACCAGGACCTCCACTTCATTCCACCTTAAATATCCCAGGAAAGAGAAAAATGGATAAAGAAGTTGTGGTCCTTATGTACAATGGAATATCACTCAGCCAGGAAATCAATGTCGTAAGGTTAGTAGCAGCATGATGAGTGGATTTAGGTACGACGATTCTAAGTGAAATAAGTCACACAGAAAAGGACACTTCTCATAAGGTATCACTGATAGAGGGAATGTAAAAACCGTTACACTTGAACTGAATTACAAAACAGAACAGAGTCACACATGCAGAAAACACACTATGGCTGCTTAACGGGAAAGGTGAGGTGGGGTGATACATAAAACAAGGGTATCAAATTAGCTCAGATACCGTTCCATAAACCCAATATGTAATAGACAAGACCTACTCCTTGCTCAGAGAACTGGACTCAAAACGCCCTATTCACCGCACAAGAATATATCTGACTAATAATAATCGTAAAACCTATGTATTGATATCTCTCTGTTAGTGTGTCAAGTGGGTGTAAAGCGGCATAAACACAGCAGTGAAAAGCAGCTAAACCCCATTATAAAAATAAATTACTTTGAAACAACCATGAAACAAAGACAGTGAAAGAGAGAGAAATTCTTACACAATGCGTTCAGGGGCTGTGATGCAACCTGGATTGACCATATCTAGACGCACAGCTGGATGAGACATAAGGGTGGACACTCTTGGGGCTGAGAGGTTTGGTGAGGTTGGGTGAGCAAACGCAGACCCTTTAAAGTAATACTGCGTGGTACCCATCGCATGGGTCTCAAATCTCCAGGTTCAAGGGCATCTTCCTACATCAAAAACATGCATGAGAAACCCAGAAGATGGTACACCGTGTGATGGGGAAAGGTTTCTAAAACGCACCTCATTTCTCATCTCCTTGTGCCCGGGTTCGCCATTCCAGCCGCTTTACTAGCAAGCTCCCTACTTGGAGCATCAGCACCTTTAACCTCCTGTTCCGTACAGGTTGCAATTTGTCCTGAGGATAAACGGGAAGACGTGGAACCAACGAGAGACTAGCTCTTGGTGTTGGGACAGGCACAGGTCACTCTATTTTCCCATCAGAAAGAAGAATTAACCACAGGCTCAGCCTGCCCCCCGGAACCAGAACAGGGCCTGAAGCCATTCTGCGATTTTGTGGCCAGCTCCCATAAAAACGAGTTGTAAAATGGAGGTTCAGGGCACTGCAATTCACAAACCTGCAGAGTTATAAATGATAACTCTCGTCCACAAATATATTGAGGGAAGGCAAAGAAGAGGATTTGAAATCAAGGCAGAATTGCAGGAAACAGATTTCAGGAGGTAGATACGAATCGCCTTTAAAGCACATGAAAAGCGGCAAAACGTTGACAATGATGCCCTTGGCCAAAAAGGGCGTATGCGTTTTTTCCTGAATATATTCAGGAAAAAACGCATACGCCCTTTTTGGCCAACCAAGCAACCTGGAAAGGCAAATCAGCGCTACAGAGAAATCTCGCTTCCCATCGGTCAAAAGGGCCATGCTGAAAAAAGTGTCAACACCAGAAATGCAGGACAGGCCATGGAGAAATGGGAGCCTTGCTACACTGATGGGCGGGATGTAAATTGCCAAGAGCCACTCTGGAGAAGTGTCTGGTGAGTCCTGAAACATCTGAAAAACACAGCTTAGAGAGCATAGGGCACTTCCACTCATGGGGGTATAAATTGGGAAAATTAAAAATCAGCAAGACACAAGCACCCCAAAGTTTAGGGCTGCTCTGTTGACCAGGACCTCCACTTCATTCCACCTTAAATATCCCAGGAAAGAGAAAAATGGATAAAGAAGTTGTGGTCCTTATGTACAATGGAATATCACTCAGCCATGAAATCAATGTCGTAAGGTTAGTAGCAGCATGATGAGTGGATTTAGGTACGACGATTCTAAGTGAAATAATTCCCACAGAAAAGGACACTTCTCATAAGGTATCACTGATAGAGGGAATGTAAAAACTGTTACACTTGAACTGAATTACAAAACAGAACAGAGTCACACATGCAGAAAACACACTATGGCTGCTTAACGGGAAAGGTGAGGTGGGGTGATACATAAAACAAGGGTATCAAATTAGCTCAGATACCGTTCCATAAACCCAATATGTAATAGACAAGACCTACTCCTTGCTCAGAGAACTGGACTCAACACGCCCTATTCACCGCACAAGAATATATCTGACTAATAATAATCGTAAAACCTATGTATTGATATCTCTCTGTTAGTGTGTCAAGTGGGTGTAAAGCCGCATAAACACAGCATTGAAAAGCAGATAAACCCCATTATAAAAATAAATTACTTTGAAACACCCATGAAACAAAGACAGTGAAAGAGAGAGAAATTCTTACACAATGCGTTCAGGGGCTGTGATGCAACCTGGATTGACCATATCTAGACGCAAAGCTGGATGAGACATAAGGGTGGACACTCTTGGGGCTGAGAGGTTTGGTGAGGTTGGGTGAGCAAACGCAGACTCTTTAAAGTAATACTGCGTGGTACCCATCGCATGGGTCCCAAATCTCCAGGTTCAAGGGCATCTTCCTACATCAAAAACATGCATGAGAAACCCAGAAGACGGTACACCGTGTGATGGGGAAAGGTTTCTAAAACGTACCTCATTTCTCATCTCCTTGTGCCCGGGTTCGCCGTTCCAGCCGCTTTACTAGCAAGCTCCCTACTTGGAGCATCAGCACCTTTAACCTCCTGTTCCGTACAGGTTGCAATTTGTCCTGAGGATAAACGGGAAGACGTGGAACCAACGAGAGACTAGCTCTTGGTGTTGGGACAGGCACAGGTCACTCTATTTTCCCATCAAAAAGAAGAATTAACCACAGGCTCAGCCTGCCCCCCGGAACCAGAACAGGGCCTGAAGCCATTCTGCGATTTTGCGGCCAGCTCCCATAAAAACGAGTTGTAAAATGGAGGTTCAGGGCACTGCAATTCACAAACCTGCAGAGTTATAAATGATAACTCTCGTCCACAAATATATTGAGGGAAGGCAAAGAAGAGGATTTGAAATCAAGGCAGAATTGCAGGAAACAGATTTCAGGAGGTAGATACGAATCGCCTTTAAAGCACATGAAAAGCGGCAAAACGTTGACAATGATGCCCTTGGCCAAAAAGGGCGTATGCGTTTTTTCCTGAATATATTCAGGAAAAAACGCATACGCCCTTTTTGGCCAACCAAGCAACCTGGAAAGGCAAATCAGGGCTACAAAGAAGACTCGCTTCCCATTGGTCAAAAGGGCCATGCTGAAAAAAGTGTCAAAACCAGAAATGCAGGACAGGCCATGGAGAAATGGGAGCCTTGCTACACTGATGGGCGGGATGTAAATTGCCAAGAGCCACTCTGGAGAAGTGTCCGGTGAGTCCTGAAACATCTGAAAAACACAGCTTAGAGAACATAGGGCACTTCCACTCATGGGGGTATAAATTGGGAAAATGAAAAATCAGCAAGACACAAGCACCCCAAAGTTTAGGGCTGCTCTGTTGACCAGGACCTCCACTTCATTCCACCTTAAATATCCCAGGAAAGAGAAAAATGGATAAAGAAGTTGTGGTCCTTATGTACAATGGAATATCACTCAGCCAGGAAATCAATGTCGTAAGGTTAGTAGCGGCATGATGAGTGGATTTAGGTACGACGATTCTAAGTGAAATAAGTCACACAGAAAAGGACACTTCTCATAAGGTATCACTGATAGAGGGAATGTAAAAACCGTTACACTTGAACTGAATTACAAAACAGAACAGAGTCACACATGCAGAAAACACACTATGGCTGCTTAACGGGAAAGGTGAGGTGGGGTGATACATAAAACAAGGATATCAAATTAGCTCAGATACCGTTCCATAAACCCAATATGTAATAGACAAGACCTACTCCTTGCTCAGAGAACTGGACTCAACACGCCCTATTCACCGCACAAGAATATATCTGACTAATAATAATCGTAAAACCTATGTATTGATATCTCTCTGTTAGTGTGTCAAGTGGGTGTAAAGCCGCATAAACACAGCATTGAAAAGCAGATAAACCCCATTATAAAAATAAATTACTTTGAAACACCCATGAAACAAAGACAGTGAAAGAGAGAAAAATTCTTACACAATGCGTTCAGGGGCTGTGATGCAACCTGGATTGACCATATCTAGACCCACAGCTGGATGAGACATAAGGGTGGACACTCTTGGGGCTGAGAGGTTTGGTGAGGTTGGGTGAGCAAACGCAGACCCTTTAAAGTAATACTGCGTGGTACCCATCGCATGGGTCCCAAATCTCAAGGTTCAAGGGCATCTTCCTACATCAAAAACATGCATGAGAAACCCAGAAGACGGTACACCGTGTGATGGGGAAAGGTTTCTAAAACGTACCTCATTTCTCATCTCCTTGTGCCCGGGTTCGCCGTTCCAGCCGCTTTACTAGCAAGCTCCCTACTTGGAGCATCAGCACCTTTAACCTCCTGTTCCGTACAGGTTGCAATTTGTCCTGAGGATAAACGGGAAGACGTGGAACCAACGAGAGACTAGCTCTTGGTGTTGGGACAGGCACAGGTCACTCTATTTTCCCATCAAAAAGAAGAATTAACCACAGGCTCAGCCTGCCCCCCGGAACCAGAACAGGGCCTGAAGCCATTCTGCGATTTTGCGGCCAGCTCCCATAAAAACGAGTTGTAAAATGGAGGTTCAGGGCACTGCAATTCACAAACCTGCAGAGTTATAAATGATAACTCTCGTCCACAAATATATTGAGGGAAGGCAAAGAAGAGGATTTGAAATCAAGGCAGAATTGCAGGAAACAGATTTCAGGAGGTAGATACGAATCGCCTTTAAAGCACATGAAAAGCGGCAAAACGTTGACAATGATGCCCTTGGCCAAAAAGGGCGTATGCGTTTTTTCCTGAATATATTCAGGAAAAAACGCATACGCCCTTTTTGGCCAACCAAGCAACCTGGAAAGGCAAATCAGGGCTACAAAGAAGACTCGCTTCCCATTGGTCAAAAGGGCCATGCTGAAAAAAGTGTCAAAACCAGAAATGCAGGACAGGCCATGGAGAAATGGGAGCCTTGCTACACTGATGGGCGGGATGTAAATTGCCAAGAGCCACTCTGGAGAAGTGTCCGGTGAGTCCTGAAACATCTGAAAAACACAGCTTAGAGAACATAGGGCACTTCCACTCATGGGGGTATAAATTGGGAAAATGAAAAATCAGCAAGACACAAGCACCCCAAAGTTTAGGGCTGCTCTGTTGACCAGGACCTCCACTTCATTCCACCTTAAATATCCCAGGAAAGAGAAAAATGGATAAAGAAGTTGTGGTCCTTATGTACAATGGAATATCACTCAGCCAGGAAATCAATGTCGTAAGGTTAGTAGCGGCATGATGAGTGGATTTAGGTACGACGATTCTAAGTGAAATAAGTCACACAGAAAAGGACACTTCTCATAAGGTATCACTGATAGAGGGAATGTAAAAACCGTTACACTTGAACTGAATTACAAAACAGAACAGAGTCACACATGCAGAAAACACACTATGGCTGCTTAACGGGAAAGGTGAGGTGGGGTGATACATAAAACAAGGATATCAAATTAGCTCAGATACCGTTCCATAAACCCAATATGTAATAGACAAGACCTACTCCTTGCTCAGAGAACTGGACTCAACACGCCCTATTCACCGCACAAGAATATATCTGACTAATAATAATCGTAAAACCTATGTATTGATATCTCTCTGTTAGTGTGTCAAGTGGGTGTAAAGCCGCATAAACACAGCATTGAAAAGCAGATAAACCCCATTATAAAAATAAATTACTTTGAAACACCCATGAAACAAAGACAGTGAAAGAGAGAGAAATTCTTACACAATGCGTTCAGGGGCTGTGATGCAACCTGGATTGACCATATCTAGACCCACAGCTGGATGAGACATAAGGGTGGACACTCTTGGGGCTGAGAGGTTTGGTGAGGTTGGGTGAGCAAACGCAGACCCTTTAAAGTAATACTGCGTGGTACCCATCGCATGGGTCCCAAATCTCAAGGTTCAAGGGCATCTTCCTACATCAAAAACATGCATGAGAAACCCAGAAGACGGTACACCGTGTGATGGGGAAAGGTTTCTAAAACGTACCTCATTTCTCATCTCCTTGTGCCCGGGTTCGCCGTTCCAGCCGCTTTACTAGCAATCTCCCTACTTGGAGCATCAGCACCTTTAACCTCCTGTTCCGTACAGGTTGCAATTTGTCCTGAGGATAAACGGGAAGACGTGGAACCAACGAGAGACTAGCTCTTGGTGTTGGGACAGGCACAGGTCACTCTATTTTCCCATCAGAAAGAAGAATTAACCACAGGCTCAGCCTGCCCCCCGGAACCAGAACAGGGCCTGAAGCCATTCTGCGATTTTGCGGCCAGCTCCCATAAAAACGAGTTGTAAAATGGAGGTTCAGGGCACTGCAATTCACAAACCTGCAGAGTTATAAATGATAACTCTCGTCCACAAATATATTGAGGGAAGGCAAAGAAGAGGATTTGAAATCAAGGCAGAATTGCAGGAAACAGATTTCAGGAGGTAGATACGAATTGCCTTTAAAGCACATGAAAAGCGGCAAAACGTTGACAATGATGCCCTTGGCCAAAAAGGGCGTATGCGTTTTTTCCTGAATATATTCAGGAAAAAACGCATACGCCCTTTTTGGCCAACCAAGCAACCTGGAAAGGCAAATCAGGGCTACAAAGAAGTCTCACTTCCCATTGGTCAAAAGGGCCATGCTGAAAAAAGTGTCAAAACCAGAAATGCAGGACAGGCCATGGAGAAATGGGAGCCTTGCTACACTGATGGGCAGGATGTAAATTGCCAAGAGCCACTCTGGAGAAGTGTCCGGTGAGTCCTGAAACATCTGAAAAACAAAGCTTAGAGAGCATAGGGCACTTCCACTCATGGGGGTATAAATTGGGAAAATTAAAAATCAGCAAGACACAAGCACCCCAAAGTTTAGGGCTGCTCTGTTGACCAGGACCTCCACTTCATTCCACCTTAAATATCCCAGGAAAGAGAAAAATGGATAAAGAAGCTGTGGTCCTTATGTACAATGGAATATCACTCAGCCAGGAAATCAATGTCGTAAGGTTAGTAGCAGCATGATGAGTGGATTTAGGTACGACGATTCTAAGTGAAATAAGTCACACAGAAAAGGACACTTCTCATAAGGTATCACTGATAGAGGGAATGTAAAAACCGTTACACTTGAACTGAATTACAAAACAGAACAGAGTCACACATGCAGAAAACACACTATGGCTGCTTAACGGGAAAGGTGAGGTGGGGTGATACATAAAACAAGGGTATCAAATTAGCTCAGATACCATTCCATAAACCCAATATGTAATAGACAAGACCTACTCCTTGCTCAGAGAACTGGACTCAACACGCCCTATTCACCGCACAAGAATATATCTGACTAATAATAATCGTAAAACCTATGTATTGATATCTCTCTGTTAGTGTGTCAAGTGGGTGTAAAGCGGCATAAACACAGCAGTGAAAAGCAGCTAAACCCCATTATAAAAATAAATTACTTTGAAACACCCATGAAACAAAGACAGTGAAAGAGAGAGAAATTCTTACACAATGCGTTCAGGGGCTGTGATGCAACCTGGAATGACCATATCTAGACCCACAGCTGGATGAGACATAAGGGTGGACACTCTTGGGGATGACAGGTTTGGTGAGGTTGTGTGAGCAAACGCAGACCCTTTAAAGTAATACTGCGTGGTACCCATCGCATGGGTCCAAAATCTCCAGGTTCAAGGGCATCTTCCTACATCAAAAACATGCATGAGAAACCCAGAAGATGGTACATCGTGTGATGGGGAAATGTTTCTAAAACGCACCTCATTTCTCATCTCCTTGTGCCCGGGTTCGCCATTCCAGCCGCTTTACTAGCAAGCTCCCTACTTGGGGCATCAGCACCTTTAACCTCCTGTTCCGTACAGGTTGCAATTTGTCCTGAGGATAAACGGGAAGACGTGGAACCAACGTGAGACTAGCTCTTGGTGTTGGGACAGGCACAGGTCACTCTATTTTCCCATCAGAAAGAAGAATTAACCACAGGCTCAGCCTGCCCCCCGGAACCAGAACAGGGCCTGAAGCCATTCTGCGATTTTGCGGCCAGCTCCCATAAAAACGAGTTGTAAAATGGAGGTTCAGGGCACTGCAATTCACAAACCTGCAGAGTTATAAATGATAACTCTCGTCCACAAATATATTGAGGGAAGGCAAAGAAGAGGATTTGAAATCAAGGCAGAATTGCAGGAAACAGATTTCAGGAGGTAGATACAAATCGCCTTTAAAGCACATGAAAAGCGGCAAAACGTTGACAATGATGCCCTTGGCCAAAAAGGGCGTATGCGTTTTTTCCTGAATATATTCAGGAAAAAACGCATACGCCCTTTTTGGCCAACCAAGCAACCTGGAAAGGCAAATCAGCGCTACAAAGAAGTCTCGCTTCCCATCGGTCAAAAGGGCCATGCTGAAAAAAGTGTCAAAACCAGAAATGCAGGACAGGCCATGGAGAAATGGGAGCCTTGCTACACTGATGGGCAGGATGTAAATTGCCAAGAGCCACTCTGGAGAAGTGTCCGGTGAGTCCTGAAACATCTGAAAAACACAGCTTAGAGAGCATAGGGCACTTCCACTCATGGGGGTATAAATTGGGAAAATGAAAAATCAGCAAGACACAAGCACCCCAAAGTTTAGGGCTGCTCTGTTGACCAGGACCTCCACTTCATTCCACCTTAAATATCCCAGGAAAGAGAAAAATGGATAAAGAAGTTGTGGTCCTTATGTACAATGGAATATCACTCAGCCAGGAAATCAATGTCGTAAGGTTAGTAGCAGCATGATGAGTGGATTTAGGTACGACGATTCTAAGTGAAATAAGTCACACAGAAAAGGACACTTCTCATAAGGTATCACTGATAGAGGGAATGTAAAAACCGTTACACTTGAACTGAATTACAAAACAGAACAGAGTCACACATGCAGAAAACACACTATGGCTGCTTAACGGGAAAGGTGAGGTGGGGTGATACATAAAACAAGGGTATCAAATTAGCTCAGATACCATTCCATAAACCCAATATGTAATAGACAAGACCTACTCCTTGCTCAGAGAACTGGACTCAACACGCCCTATTCACCGCACAAGAATATATCTGACTAATAATAATCGTAAAACCTATGTATTGATATCTCTCTGTTAGTGTGTCAAGTGGGTGTAAAGCGGCATAAACACAGCAGTGAAAAGCAGCTAAACCCCATTATAAAAATAAATTACTTTGAAACAACCATGAAACAAAGACAGTGAAAGAGAGAGAAATTCTTACACAATGCGTTCAGGGGCTGTGATGCAACCTGGATTGACCATATCTAGACCCACAGCTGGATGAGACATAAGGGTGGACACTCTTGGGGCTGAGAGGTTTGGTGAGGTTGGGTGAGCAAACGCAGACCCTTTAAAGTAATACTGCGTGGTACCCATCGCATGGGTCCCAAATCTCCAGGTTCAAGGGCATCTTCCTACATCAAAAGCATGCATGAGAAACCCAGAAGATGGTACACCGTGTGATGGGGAAAGGTTTCTAAAACGCACCTCATTTCTCATCTCCTTGTGCCCGGGTTCGCCATTCCAGCCGCTTTACTAGCAAGCTCCCGACTTGGAGCATCAGCACCTTTAACCTCCTGTTCCGTACAGGTTGCAATTTGTCCTGAGGATAAACGGGAAGACGTGGAACCAACGAGAGACTAGCTCTTGGTGTTGGGACAGGCACAGGTCACTCTATTTTCCCATCAGAAAGAAGAATTAACCACAGGCTCAGCCTGACCCCCGGAACCAGAACAGGGCCTGAAGCCATTCTGCGATTTTGCGGCCAGCTCCCATAAAAACGAGTTGTAAAATGGAGGTTCAGGGCACTGCAATTCACAAACCTGCAGAGTTATAAATGATAACTCTCGTCCACAAATATATTGAGGGAAGGCAAAGAAGAGGATTTGAAATCAAGGCAGAATTGCAGGAAACAGATTTCAGGAGGTAGATACGAATCGCCTTTAAAGCACATGAAAAGCGGCAAAACGTTGACAATGATGCCCTTGGCCAAAAAGGGCGTATGCGTTTTTTCCTGAATATATTCAGGAAAAAACGCATACGCCCTTTTTGGCCAACCAAGCAACCTGGAAAGGCAAATCAGGGCTACAAAGAAGACTCGCTTCCCATTGGTCAAAAGGGCCATGCTGAAAAAAGTGTCAAAACCAGAAATGCAGGACAGGCCATGGAGAAATGGGAGCCTTGCTACACTGATGGGCGGGATGTAAATTGCCAAGAGCCACTCTGGAGAAGTGTCCGGTGAGTCCTGAAACATCTGAAAAACACAGCTTAGAGAACATAGGGCACTTCCACTCATGGGGGTATAAATTGGGAAAATGAAAAATCAGCAAGACACAAGCACCCCAAAGTTTAGGGCTGCTCTGTTGACCAGGACCTCCACTTCATTCCACCTTAAATATCCCAGGAAAGAGAAAAATGGATAAAGAAGTTGTGGTCCTTATGTACAATGGAATATCACTCAGCCAGGAAATCAATGTCGTAAGGTTAGTAGCAGCATGATGAGTGGATTTAGGTACGACGATTCTAAGTGAAATAAGTCACACAGAAAAGGACACTTCTCATAAGGTATCACTGATAGAGGGAATGTAAAAACCGTTACACTTGAACTGAATTACAAAACAGAACAGAGTCACACATGCAGAAAACACACTATGGCTGCTTAACGGGAAAGGTGAGGTGGGGTGATACATAAAACAAGGGTATCAAATTAGCTCAGATACCGTTCCATAAACCCAATATGTAATAGACAAGACCTACTCCTTGCTCAGAGAACTGGACTCAACACGCCCTATTCACCGCACAAGAATATAT
This sequence comes from Balaenoptera borealis, assembly GCF_965194805.1. Classification (NCBI taxonomy): domain Eukaryota; kingdom Metazoa; phylum Chordata; class Mammalia; order Artiodactyla; family Balaenopteridae; genus Balaenoptera; species Balaenoptera borealis. Next base: position 72,554 of record NW_028122985.1, read on the forward strand.
CTGACTAATAATAATCGTAAAACCTATGTATTGATATCTCTCTGTTAGTGTGTCAAGTGGGTGTAAAGCGGCATAAACACAGCAGTGAAAAGCAGCTAAACCCCATTATAAAAATAAATTACTTTGAAACACCCATGAAACAAAGACAGTGAAAGAGAGAGAAATTCTTACACAATGCGTTCAGGGGCTGTGATGCAACCTGGATTGACCATATCTAGACGCACAGCTGGATGAGACATAAGGGTGGACACTCTTGGGGCTGAGAGGTTTGGTGAGGTTGGGTGAGCAAACGCAGAGCCTTTAAAGGAAAACTGCGTGGTACCCATCGCATGGGTCCCAAATCTCCAGGTTCAAGGGCATCTTCCTACATCAAAAACATGCATGAGAAACCCAGAAGATGGTACACCGTGTGATGGGGAAAGGTTTCTAAAACGCACCTCATTTCTCATCTCCTTGTGCCCGGGTTCGCCATTCCAGCCACTTTACTAGCAAGCTCCCTACTTGGAGCATCAGCACCTTTAACCTCCTGTTCCGTACAGGTTGCAATTTGTCCTGAGGATAAACGGGAAGACGTGGAACCAACGAGAGACTAGCTCTTGGTGTTGGGACAGGCACAGGTCACTCTATTTTCCCATCAGAAAGAAGAATTAACCACAGGCTCAGCCTGACCCCCGGAACCAGAACAGGGCCTGAAGCCATTCTGCGATTTTGCGGCCAGCTCCCATAAAAACGAGTTGTAAAATGGAGGTTCAGGGCACTGCAATTCACAAACCTGCAGAGTTATAAATGATAACTCTCGTCCACAAATATATTGAGGGAAGGCAAAGAAGAGGATTTGAAATCAAGGCAGAATTGCAGGAAACAGATTTCAGGAGGTAGATACGAATCGCCTTTAAAGCACATGAAAAGCGGCAAAACGTTGACAATGATGCCCTTGGCCAAAAAGGGCGTATGCGTTTTTTCCTGAATATATTCAGGAAAAAACGCATACGCCCTTTTTGGCCAACCAAGCAACCTGGAAAGGCAAATCAGGGCTACAAAGAAGACTCGCTTCCCATTGGTCAAAAGGGCCATGCTGAAAAAAGTGTCAAAACCAGAAATGCAGGACAGGCCATGGAGAAATGGGAGCCTTGCTACACTGATGGGCGGGATGTAAATTGCCAAGAGCCACTCTGGAGAAGTGTCCGGTGAGTCCTGAAACATCTGAAAAACACAGCTTAGAGAACATAGGGCACTTCCACTCATGGGGGTATAAATTGGGAAAATTAAAAATCAGCAAGACACAAGCACCCCAAAGTTTAGGGCTGCTCTGTTGACCAGGACCTCCACTTCATTCCACCTTAAATATCCCAGGAAAGAGAAAAATGGATAAAGAAGTTGTGGTCCTTATGTACAATGGAATATCACTCAGCCAGGAAATCAATGTCGTAAGGTTAGTAGCAGCATGATGAGTGGATTTAGGTACGACGATTCTAAGTGAAATAAGTCACACAGAAAAGGACACTTCTCATAAGGTATCACTGTTAGAGGGAATGTAAAATCTGTTACACTTGAACTGAATTACAAAACAGAACAGAGTCACACATGCAGAAAACACACTATGGCTGCTTAACGGGAAAGGTGAGGTGGGGTGATACATAAAACAAGGGTATCAAATTAGCTCAGATACCGTTCCATAAACCCAATATGTAATAGACAAGACCTACTCCTTGCTCAGAGAACTGGACTCAACACGCCCTATTCACCGCACAAGAATATATCTGACTAATAATAATCGTAAAACCTATGTATTGATATCTCTCTGTTAGTGTGTCAAGTGGGTGTAAAGCCGCATAAACACAGCATTGAAAAGCAGATAAACCCCATTATAAAAATAAATTACTTTGAAACACCCATGAAACAAAGACAGTGAAAGAGAGAGAAATTCTTACACAATGCGTTCAGGGGCTGTGATGCAACCTGGATTGACCATATCTAGACGCACAGCTGGATGAGACATAAGGGTGGACACTCTTGGGGCTGAGAGGTTTGGTGAGGTTGTGTGAGCAAACGCAGACCCTTTAAAGTAATACTGCGTGGTACCCATCGCATGGGTCCCAAATCTCCAGGTTCAAGGGCATCTTCCTACATCAAAAACATGCATGAGAAACCCAGAAGACGGTACACCGTGTGATGGGGAAAGGTTTCTAAAACGTACCACATTTCTCATCTCCTTGTGCCCGGGTTCGCCGTTCCAGCCACTTTACTAGCAAGCTCCCTGCTTGGAGCATCAGCACCTTTAACCTCCTGTTCCGTACAGGTTGCAATTTGTCCTGAGGATAAACGGGAAGACGTGGAACCAACGAGAGACTAGCTCTTGGTGTTGGGACAGGCACAGGTCACTCTATTTTCCCATCAGAAAGAAGAATTAACCACAGGCTCAGCCTGACCCCCGGAACCAGAACAGGGCCTGAAGCCATTCTGCGATTTTGCGGCCAGCTCCCATAAAAACGAGTTGTAAAATGGAGGTTCAGGGCACTGCAATTCACAAACTTGCAGAGTTATAAATGATAACTCTCGTCCACAAATATATTGAGGGAAGGCAAAGAAGAGGATTTGAAATCAAGGCAGAATTGCAGGAAACAGATTTCAGGAGGTAGATACAAATCGCCTTTAAAGCACATGAAAAGCGGCAAAACGTTGACAATGATGCCCTTGGCCAAAAAGGGCGTATGCGTTTTTTCCTGAATATATTCAGGAAAAAACGCATACGCCCTTTTTGGCCAACCAAGCAACCTGGAAAGGCAAATCAGGGCTACAAAGAAGACTCGCTTCCCATTGGTCAAAAGGGCCATGCTGAAAAAAGTGTCAAAACCAGAAATGCAGGACAGGCCATGGAGAAATGGGAGCCTTGCTACACTGATGGGCGGGATGTAAATTGCCAAGAGCCACTCTGGAGAAGTGTCCGGTGAGTCCTGAAACATCTGAAAAACACAGCTTAGAGAACATAGGGCACTTCCACTCATGGGGGTATAAATTGGGAAAATTAAAAATCAGCAAGACACAAGCACCCCAAAGTTTAGGGCTGCTCTGTTGACCAGGACCTCCACTTCATTCCACCTTCAATATCCCAGGAAAGAGAAAAATGGATAAAGAAGTTGTGGTCCTTATGTACAATGGAATATCACTCAGCCAGGAAATCAATGTCGTAAGGTTAGTAGCAGCATGATGAGTGGATTTAGGTACGACGATTCTAAGTGAAATAAGTCACACAGAAAAGGACACTTCTCATAAGGTATCACTGATAGAGGGAATGTAAAAACCGTTACACTTGAACTGAATTACAAAACAGAACAGAGTCACACATGCAGAAAACACACTATGGCTGCTTAACGGGAAAGGTGAGGTGGGGTGATACATAAAACAAGGGTATCAAATTAGCTCAGATACCATTCCATAAACCCAATATGTAATAGACAAGACCTACTCCTTGCTCAGAGAACTGGACTCAACACGCCCTATTCACCGCACAAGAATATATCTGACTAATAATAATCGTAAAACCTATGTATTGATATCTCTCTGTTAGTGTGTCAAGTGGGTGTAAAGCGGCATAAACACAGCAGTGAAAAGCAGCTAAACCCCATTATAAAAATAAATTACTTTGAAACACCCATGAAACAAAGACAGTGAAAGAGAGAGAAATTCTTACACAATGCGTTCAGGGGCTGTGATGCAACCTGGATTATTGACCATATCTAGACGCACAGCTGGATGAGACATAAGGGTGGACACTCTTGGGACTGAGAGGTTTGGTGAGGTTGGGTGAGCAAACGCAGACCCTTTAAAGTAATACTGCGTGGTACCCATCGCATGGGTCCCAAATCTCCAGGTTCAAGGGCATCTTCCTACATCAAAAACATGCATGAGAAACCCAGAAGATGGTACACCGTGTGATGGGGAAAGGTTTCTAAAACGCACCTCATTTCTCATCTCCTTGTGCCCGGGTTCGCCATTCCAGCCGCTTTACTAGCAAGCTCCCTACTTGGAGCATCAGCACCTTTAAACTCCTGTTCCGTACAGGTTGCAATTTGTCCTGAGGATAAACGGGAAGACGTGGAACCAACGAGAGACTAGCTCTTGGTGTTGGGACAGGCACAGGTCACTCTATTTTCCCATCAGAAAGAAGAATTAACCACAGGCTCAGCCTGCCCCCCGGAACCAGAACAGGGCCTGAAGCCATTCTGTGATTTTGCGGCCAGCTCCCATAAAAACGAGTTGTAAAATGGAGGTTCAGGGCACTGCAATTCACAAACCTGCAGAGTTATAAATGATAACTCTCGTCCACAAATATATTGAGGGAAGGCAAAGAAGAGGATTTGAAATCAAGGCAGAATTGCAGGAAACAGATTTCAGGAGGTAGATACGAATCGCCTTTAAAGCACATGAAAAGCGGCAAAACGTTGACAATGATGCCCTTGGCCAAAAAGGGCGTATGCGTTTTTTCCTGAATATATTCAGGAAAAAACGCATACGCCCTTTTTGGCCAACCAAGCAACCTGGAAAGGCAAATCAGGGCTACAAAGAAGACTCGCTTCCCATTGGTCAAAAGGGCCATGCTGAAAAAAGTGTCAAAACCAGAAATGCAGGACAGGCCATGGAGAAATGGGAGCCTTGCTACACTGATGGGCGGGATGTAAATTGCCAAGAGCCACTCTGGAGAAGTGTCCGGTGAGTCCTGAAACATCTGAAAAACACAGCTTAGAGAACATAGGGCACTTCCACTCATGGGGGTATAAATTGGGAAAATGAAAAATCAGCAAGACACAAGCACCCCAAAGTTTAGGGCTGCTCTGTTGACCAGGACCTCCACTTCATTCCACCTTAAATATCCCAGGAAAGAGAAAAATGGATAAAGAAGTTGTGGTCCTTATGTACAATGGAATATCACTCAGCCAGGAAATCAATGTCGTAAGGTTAGTAGCAGCATGATGAGTGGATTTAGGTACGACGATTCTAAGTGAAATAAGTCACACAGAAAAGGACACTTCTCATAAGGTATCACTGATAGAGGGAATGTAAAAACCGTTACACTTGAACTGAATTACAAAACAGAACAGAGTCACACATGCAGAAAACACACTATGGCTGCTTAACGGGAAAGGTGAGGTGGGGTGATACAGAAAACAAGGGTATCAAATTAGCTCAGATACCATTCCATAAACCCAATATGTAATAGACAAGACCTACTCCTTGCTCAGAGAACTGGACTCAACACGCCCTATTCACCGCACAAGAATATATCTGACTAATAATAATCGTAAAACCTATGTATTGATATCTCTCTGTTAGTGTGTCAAGTGGGTGTAAAGTGGCATAAACACAGCAGTGAAAAGCAGCTAAACCCCATTATAAAAATAAATTACTTTGAAACACCCATGAAACAAAGACAGTGAAAGAGAGAGAAATTCTTACACAATGCGTTCAGGGGCTGTGATGCAACCTGGATTGACCATATCTAGACCCACAGCTGGATGAGACATAAGGGTGGACACTCTTGGGGCTGAGAGGTTTGGTGAGGTTGGGTGAGCAAACGCAGACCCTTTAAAGTAATACTGCGTGGTACCCATCGCATGGGTCCCAAATCTCCAGGTTCAAGGGCATCTTCCTACATCAAAAACATGCATGAGAAACCCAGAAGACGGTACACCGTGTGATGGGGAAAGGTTTCTAAAACGCACCTCATTTCTCATCTCCTTGTGCCCGGGTTCGCCATTCCAGCCGCTTTACTAGCAAGCTCCCTACTTGGAGCATCAGCACCTTTAACCTCCTGTTCCGTACAGGTTGCAATTTGTCCTGAGGATAAACGGGAAGACGTGGAACCAACGAGAGACTAGCTCTTGGTGTTGGGACAGGCACAGGTCACTCTATTTTCCCATCAGAAAGAAGAATTAACCACAGGCTCAGCCTGACCCCCGGAACCAGAACAGGGCCTGAAGCCATTCTGCGATTTTGTGGCCAGCTCCCATAAAAACGAGTTGTAAAATGGAGGTTCAGGGCACTGCAATTCACAAACCTGCAGAGTTATAAATGATAACTCTCGTCCACAAATATATTGAGGGAAGGCAAAGAAGAGGATTTGAAATCAAGGCAGAATTGCAGGAAACAGATTTCAGGAGGTAGATACGAATCGCCTTTAAAGCACATGAAAAGCGGCAAAACGTTGACAATGATGCCCTTGGCCAAAAAGGGCGTATGCGTTTTTTCCTGAATATATTCAGGAAAAAACGCATACGCCCTTTTTGGCCAACCAAGCAACCTGGAAAGGCAAATCAGGGCTACAAAGAAGACTCGCTTCCCATTGGTCAAAAGGGCCATGCTGAAAAAAGTGTCAAAACCAGAAATGCAGGACAGGCCATGGAGAAATGGGAGCCTTGCTACACTGATGGGCGGGATGTAAATTGCCAAGAGCCACTCTGGAGAAGTGTCCGGTGAGTCCTGAAACATCTGAAAAACACAGCTTAGAGAACATAGGGCACTTCCACTCATGGGGGTATAAATTGGGAAAATTAAAAATCAGCAAGACACAAGCACCCCAAAGTTTAGGGCTGCTCTGTTGACCAGGACCTCCACTTCATTCCACCTTAAATATCCCAGGAAAGAGAAAAATGGATAAAGAAGTTGTGGTCCTTATGTACAATGGAATATCACTCAGCCAGGAAATCAATGTCGTAAGGTTAGTAGCAGCATGATGAGTGGATTTAGGTACGACGATTCTAAGTGAAATAAGTCACACAGAAAAGGACACTTCTCATAAGGTATCACTGATAGAGGGAATGTAAAAACCGTTACACTTGAACTGAATTACAAAACAGAACAGAGTCACACATGCAGAAAACACACTATGGCTGCTTAACGGGAAAGGTGAGGTGGGGTGATACAGAAAACAAGGGTATCAAATTAGCTCAGATACCGTTCCATAAACCCAATATGTAATAGACAAGACCTACTCCTTGCTCAGAGAACTGGACTCAAAACGCCCTATTCACCGCACAAGAATATATCTGACTAATAATAATCGTAAAACCTATGCATTGATATCTCTCTGTTAGTGTGTCAAGTGGGTGTAAAGCGGCATAAACACAGCATTGAAAAGCAGCTAAACCCCATTATAAAAATAAATTACTTTGAAACACCCATGAAACAAAGACAGTGAAAGAGAGAGAAATTCTTACACAATGCGTTCAGGGGCTGTGATGCAACCTGGATTGACCATATCTAGACGCACAGCTGGATGAGACATAAGGGTGGACACTCTTGGGGCTGAGAGGTTTGGTGAGGTTGGGTGAGCAAACGCAGACCCTTTAAAGTAATACTGCGTGGTACCCATCGCATGGGTCCCAAATCTCCAGGTTCAAGGGCATCTTCCTACATCAAAAACATGCATGAGAAACCCAGAAGATGGTACACCGTGTGATGGGGAAAGGTTTCTAAAACGCACCTCATTTCTCATCTCCTTGTGCCCGGGTTCGCCATTCCAGCCGCTTTACTAGCAAGCTCCCTACTTGGAGCATCAGCACCTTTAACCTCCTGTTCCGTACAGGTTGCAATTTGTCCTGAGGATAAACGGGAAGACGTGGAACCAACGAGAGACTAGCTCTTGGTGTTGGGACAGGCACAGGTCACTCTATTTTCCCATCAGAAAGAAGAATTAACCACAGGCTCAGCCTGACCCCCGGAACCAGAACAGGGCCTGAAGCCATTCTGCGATTTTGTGGCCAGCTCCCATAAAAACGAGTTGTAAAATGGAGGTTCAGGGCACTGCAATTCACAAACCTGCAGAGTTATAAATGATAACTCTCGTCCACAAATATATTGAGGGAAGGCAAAGAAGAGGATTTGAAATCAAGGCAGAATTGCAGGAAACAGATTTCAGGAGGTAGATACGAATCGCCTTTAAAGCACATGAAAAGCGGCAAAACGTTGACAATGATGCCCTTGGCCAAAAAGGGCGTATGCGTTTTTTCCTGAATATATTCAGGAAAAAACGCATACGCCCTTTTTGGCCAACCAAGCAACCTGGAAAGGCAAATCAGGGCTACAAAGAAGACTCGCTTCCCATTGGTCAAAAGGGCCATGCTGAAAAAAGTGTCAAAACCAGAAATGCAGGACAGGCCATGGAGAAATGGGAGCCTTGCTACACTGATGGGCGGGATGTAAATTGCCAAGAGCCACTCTGGAGAAGTGTCCGGTGAGTCCTGAAACATCTGAAAAACACAGCTTAGAGAACATAGGGCACTTCCACTCATGGGGGTATAAATTGGGAAAATGAAAAATCAGCAAGACACAAGCACCCCAAAGTTTAGGGCTGCTCTGTTGACCAGGACCTCCACTTCATTCCACCTTAAATATCCCAGGAAAGAGAAAAATGGATAAAGAAGTTGTGGTCCTTATGTACAATGGAATATCACTCAGCCAGGAAATCAATGTCGTAAGGTTAGTAGCAGCATGATGAGTGGATTTAGGTACGACGATTCTAAGTGAAATAAGTCACACAGAAAAGGACACTTCTCATAAGGTATCACTGATAGAGGGAATGTAAAAACCGTTACACTTGAACTGAATTACAAAACAGAACAGAGTCACACATGCAGAAAACACACTATGGCTGCTTAACGGGAAAGGTGAGGTGGGGTGATACATAAAACAAGGGTATCAAATTAGCTCAGATACCGTTCCATAAACCCAATATGTAATAGACAAGACCTACTCCTTGCTCAGAGAACTGGACTCAAAACGCCCTATTCACCGCACAAGAATATATCTGACTAATAATAATCGTAAAACCTATGTATTGATATCTCTCTGTTAGTGTGTCAAGTGGGTGTAAAGCGGCATAAACACAGCAGTGAAAAGCAGCTAAACCCCATTATAAAAATAAATTACTTTGAAACAACCATGAAACAAAGACAGTGAAAGAGAGAGAAATTCTTACACAATGCGTTCAGGGGCTGTGATGCAACCTGGATTGACCATATCTAGACGCACAGCTGGATGAGACATAAGGGTGGACACTCTTGGGGCTGAGAGGTTTGGTGAGGTTGGGTGAGCAAACGCAGACCCTTTAAAGTAATACTGCGTGGTACCCATCGCATGGGTCCCAAATCTCCAGGTTCAAGGGCATCTTCCTACATCAAAAACATGCATGAGAAACCCAGAAGATGGTACACCGTGTGATGGGGAAAGGTTTCTAAAACGCACCTCATTTCTCATCTCCTTGTGCCCGGGTTCGCCATTCCAGCCGCTTTACTAGCAAGCTCCCTACTTGGAGCATCAGCACCTTTAACCTCCTGTTCCGTACAGGTTGCAATTTGTCCTGAGGATAAACGGGAAGACGTGGAACCAACGAGAGACTAGCTCTTGGTGTTGGGACAGGCACAGGTCACTCTATTTTCCCATCAGAAAGAAGAATTAACCACAGGCTCAGCCTGACCCCCGGAACCAGAACAGGGCCTGAAGCCATTCTGCGATTTTGTGGCCAGCTCCCATAAAAACGAGTTGTAAAATGGAGGTTCAGGGCACTGCAATTCACAAACCTGCAGAGTTATAAATGATAACTCTCGTCCACAAATATATTGAGGGAAGGCAAAGAAGAGGATTTGAAATCAAGGCAGAATTGCAGGAAACAGATTTCAGGAGGTAGATACGAATCGCCTTTAAAGCACATGAAAAGCGGCAAAACGTTGACAATGATGCCCTTGGCCAAAAAGGGCGTATGCGTTTTTTCCTGAATATATTCAGGAAAAAACGCATACGCCCTTTTTGGCCAACCAAGCAACCTGGAAAGGCAAATCAGCGCTACAGAGAAGTCTCGCTTCCCATCGGTCAAAAGGGCCATGCTGAAAAAAGTGTCAACACCAGAAATGCAGGACAGGCCATGGAGAAATGGGAGCCTTGCTACACTGATGGGCGGGATGTAAATTGCCAAGAGCCACTCTGGAGAAGTGTCCGGTGAGTCCTGAAACATCTGAAAAACACAGCTTAGAGAACATAGGGCACTTCCACTCATGGGGGTATAAATTGGGAAAATTAAAAATCAGCAAGACACAAGCACCCCAAAGTTTAGGGCTGCTCTGTAGACCAGGACCTCCACTTCATTCCACCTTAAATATCCCAGGAAATAGAAAAATGGATAAAGAAGTTGTGGTCCTTATGTACAATGGAATATCACTCAGCCAGGAAATCAATGTCATAAGGTTAGTAGCAGCATGATGAGTGGATTTAGGTACGACGATTCTAAGTGAAATAAGTCACACAGAAAAGGACACTTCTCATAAGGTATCACTGATAGAGGGAATGTAAAAACCGTTACACTTGAACTGAATTACAAAACAGAACAGAGTCACACATGCAGAAAACACACTATGGCTGCTTAACGGGAAAGGTGAGGTGGGGTGATACATAAAACAAGGGTATCAAATTAGCTCAGATACCGTTCCATAAACCCAATATGTAATAGACAAGACCTACTCCTTGCTCAGAGAACTGGACTCAAAACGCCCTATTCACCGCACAAGAATATATCTGACTAATAATAATCGTAAAACCTATGTATTGATATCTCTCTGTTAGTGTGTCAAGTGGGTGTAAAGCGGCATAAACACAGCAGTGAAAAGCAGCTAAACCCCATTATAAAAATAAATTACTTTGAAACAACCATGAAACAAAGACAGTGAAAGAGAGAGAAATTCTTACACAATGCGTTCAGGGGCTGTGATGCAACCTGGATTGACCATATCTAGACGCACAGCTGGATGAGACATAAGGGTGGACACTCTTGGGGCTGAGAGGTTTGGTGAGGTTGGGTGAGCAAACGCAGACCCTTTAAAGTAATACTGCGTGGTACCCATCGCATGGGTCTCAAATCTCCAGGTTCAAGGGCATCTTCCTACATCAAAAACATGCATGAGAAACCCAGAAGATGGTACACCGTGTGATGGGGAAAGGTTTCTAAAACGCACCTCATTTCTCATCTCCTTGTGCCCGGGTTCGCCATTCCAGCCGCTTTACTAGCAAGCTCCCTACTTGGAGCATCAGCACCTTTAACCTCCTGTTCCGTACAGGTTGCAATTTGTCCTGAGGATAAACGGGAAGACGTGGAACCAACGAGAGACTAGCTCTTGGTGTTGGGACAGGCACAGGTCACTCTATTTTCCCATCAGAAAGAAGAATTAACCACAGGCTCAGCCTGCCCCCCGGAACCAGAACAGGGCCTGAAGCCATTCTGCGATTTTGTGGCCAGCTCCCATAAAAACGAGTTGTAAAATGGAGGTTCAGGGCACTGCAATTCACAAACCTGCAGAGTTATAAATGATAACTCTCGTCCACAAATATATTGAGGGAAGGCAAAGAAGAGGATTTGAAATCAAGGCAGAATTGCAGGAAACAGATTTCAGGAGGTAGATACGAATCGCCTTTAAAGCACATGAAAAGCGGCAAAACGTTGACAATGATGCCCTTGGCCAAAAAGGGCGTATGCGTTTTTTCCTGAATATATTCAGGAAAAAACGCATACGCCCTTTTTGGCCAACCAAGCAACCTGGAAAGGCAAATCAGCGCTACAGAGAAATCTCGCTTCCCATCGGTCAAAAGGGCCATGCTGAAAAAAGTGTCAACACCAGAAATGCAGGACAGGCCTTGGAGAAATGGGAGCCTTGCTACACTGATGGGCGGGATGTAAATTGCCAAGAGCCACTCTGGAGAAGTGTCTGGTGAGTCCTGAAACATCTGAAAAACACAGCTTAGAGAGCATAGGGCACTTCCACTCATGGGGGTATAAATTGGGAAAATTAAAAATCAGCAAGACACAAGCACCCCAAAGTTTAGGGCTGCTCTGTTGACCAGGACCTCCACTTCATTCCACCTTAAATATCCCAGGAAAGAGAAAAATGGATAAAGAAGTTGTGGTCCTTATGTACAATGGAATATCACTCAGCCATGAAATCAATGTCGTAAGGTTAGTAGCAGCATGATGAGTGGATTTAGGTACGACGATTCTAAGTGAAATAATTCCCACAGAAAAGGACACTTCTCATAAGGTATCACTGATAGAGGGAATGTAAAAACTGTTACACTTGAACTGAATTACAAAACAGAACAGAGTCACACATGCAGAAAACACACTATGGCTGCTTAACGGGAAAGGTGAGGTGGGGTGATACATAAAACAAGGGTATCAAATTAGCTCAGATACCGTTCCATAAACCCAATATGTAATAGACAAGACCTACTCCTTGCTCAGAGAACTGGACTCAACACGCCCTATTCACCGCACAAGAATATATCTGACTAATAATAATCGTAAAACCTATGTATTGATATCTCTCTGTTAGTGTGTCAAGTGGGTGTAAAGCCGCATAAACACAGCATTGAAAAGCAGATAAACCCCATTATAAAAATAAATTACTTTGAAACACCCATGAAACAAAGACAGTGAAAGAGAGAGAAATTCTTACACAATGCGTTCAGGGGCTGTGATGCAACCTGGATTGACCATATCTAGACGCAAAGCTGGATGAGACATAAGGGTGGACACTCTTGGGGCTGAGAGGTTTGGTGAGGTTGGGTGAGCAAACGCAGACTCTTTAAAGTAATACTGCGTGGTACCCATCGCATGGGTCCCAAATCTCCAGGTTCAAGGGCATCTTCCTACATCAAAAACATGCATGAGAAACCCAGAAGACGGTACACCGTGTGATGGGGAAAGGTTTCTAAAACGTACCTCATTTCTCATCTCCTTGTGCCCGGGTTCGCCGTTCCAGCCGCTTTACTAGCAAGCTCCCTACTTGGAGCATCAGCACCTTTAACCTCCTGTTCCGTACAGGTTGCAATTTGTCCTGAGGATAAACGGGAAGACGTGGAACCAACGAGAGACTAGCTCTTGGTGTTGGGACAGGCACAGGTCACTCTATTTTCCCATCAAAAAGAAGAATTAACCACAGGCTCAGCCTGCCCCCCGGAACCAGAACAGGGCCTGAAGCCATTCTGCGATTTTGTGGCCAGCTCCCATAAAAACGAGTTGTAAAATGGAGGTTCAGGGCACTGCAATTCACAAACCTGCAGAGTTATAAATGATAACTCTCGTCCACAAATATATTGAGGGAAGGCAAAGAAGAGGATTTGAAATCAAGGCAGAATTGCAGGAAACAGATTTCAGGAGGTAGATACGAATCGCCTTTAAAGCACATGAAAAGCGGCAAAACGTTGACAATGATGCCCTTGGCCAAAAAGGGCGTATGCGTTTTTTCCTGAATATATTCAGGAAAAAACGCATACGCCCTTTTTGGCCAACCAAGCAACCTGGAAAGGCAAATCAGGGCTACAAAGAAGACTCGCTTCCCATTGGTCAAAAGGGCCATGCTGAAAAAAGTGTCAAAACCAGAAATGCAGGACAGGCCATGGAGAAATGGGAGCCTTGCTACACTGATGGGCGGGATGTAAATTGCCAAGAGCCACTCTGGAGAAGTGTCCGGTGAGTCCTGAAACATCTGAAAAACACAGCTTAGAGAACATAGGGCACTTCCACTCATGGGGGTATAAATTGGGAAAATGAAAAATCAGCAAGACACAAGCACCCCAAAGTTTAGGGCTGCTCTGTTGACCAGGACCTCCACTTCATTCCACCTTAAATATCCCAGGAAAGAGAAAAATGGATAAAGAAGTTGTGGTCCTTATGTACAATGGAATATCACTCAGCCAGGAAATCAATGTCGTAAGGTTAGTAGCGGCATGATGAGTGGATTTAGGTACGACGATTCTAAGTGAAATAAGTCACACAGAAAAGGACACTTCTCATAAGGTATCACTGATAGAGGGAATGTAAAAACCGTTACACTTGAACTGAATTACAAAACAGAACAGAGTCACACATGCAGAAAACACACTATGGCTGCTTAACGGGAAAGGTGAGGTGGGGTGATACATAAAACAAGGATATCAAATTAGCTCAGATACCGTTCCATAAACCCAATATGTAATAGACAAGACCTACTCCTTGCTCAGAGAACTGGACTCAACACGCCCTATTCACCGCACAAGAATATATCTGACTAATAATAATCGTAAAACCTATGTATTGATATCTCTCTGTTAGTGTGTCAAGTGGGTGTAAAGCCGCATAAACACAGCATTGAAAAGCAGATAAACCCCATTATAAAAATAAATTACTTTGAAACACCCATGAAACAAAGACAGTGAAAGAGAGAAAAATTCTTACACAATGCGTTCAGGGGCTGTGATGCAACCTGGATTGACCATATCTAGACCCACAGCTGGATGAGACATAAGGGTGGACACTCTTGGGGCTGAGAGGTTTGGTGAGGTTGGGTGAGCAAACGCAGACCCTTTAAAGTAATACTGCGTGGTACCCATCGCATGGGTCCCAAATCTCAAGGTTCAAGGGCATCTTCCTACATCAAAAACATGCATGAGAAACCCAGAAGACGGTACACCGTGTGATGGGGAAAGGTTTCTAAAACGTACCTCATTTCTCATCTCCTTGTGCCCGGGTTCGCCGTTCCAGCCGCTTTACTAGCAAGCTCCCTACTTGGAGCATCAGCACCTTTAACCTCCTGTTCCGTACAGGTTGCAATTTGTCCTGAGGATAAACGGGAAGACGTGGAACCAACGAGAGACTAGCTCTTGGTGTTGGGACAGGCACAGGTCACTCTATTTTCCCATCAAAAAGAAGAATTAACCACAGGCTCAGCCTGCCCCCCGGAACCAGAACAGGGCCTGAAGCCATTCTGCGATTTTGCGGCCAGCTCCCATAAAAACGAGTTGTAAAATGGAGGTTCAGGGCACTGCAATTCACAAACCTGCAGAGTTATAAATGATAACTCTCGTCCACAAATATATTGAGGGAAGGCAAAGAAGAGGATTTGAAATCAAGGCAGAATTGCAGGAAACAGATTTCAGGAGGTAGATACGAATCGCCTTTAAAGCACATGAAAAGCGGCAAAACGTTGACAATGATGCCCTTGGCCAAAAAGGGCGTATGCGTTTTTTCCTGAATATATTCAGGAAAAAACGCATACGCCCTTTTTGGCCAACCAAGCAACCTGGAAAGGCAAATCAGGGCTACAAAGAAGACTCGCTTCCCATTGGTCAAAAGGGCCATGCTGAAAAAAGTGTCAAAACCAGAAATGCAGGACAGGCCATGGAGAAATGGGAGCCTTGCTACACTGATGGGCGGGATGTAAATTGCCAAGAGCCACTCTGGAGAAGTGTCCGGTGAGTCCTGAAACATCTGAAAAACACAGCTTAGAGAACATAGGGCACTTCCACTCATGGGGGTATAAATTGGGAAAATGAAAAATCAGCAAGACACAAGCACCCCAAAGTTTAGGGCTGCTCTGTTGACCAGGACCTCCACTTCATTCCACCTTAAATATCCCAGGAAAGAGAAAAATGGATAAAGAAGTTGTGGTCCTTATGTACAATGGAATATCACTCAGCCAGGAAATCAATGTCGTAAGGTTAGTAGCGGCATGATGAGTGGATTTAGGTACGACGATTCTAAGTGAAATAAGTCACACAGAAAAGGACACTTCTCATAAGGTATCACTGATAGAGGGAATGTAAAAACCGTTACACTTGAACTGAATTACAAAACAGAACAGAGTCACACATGCAGAAAACACACTATGGCTGCTTAACGGGAAAGGTGAGGTGGGGTGATACATAAAACAAGGATATCAAATTAGCTCAGATACCGTTCCATAAACCCAATATGTAATAGACAAGACCTACTCCTTGCTCAGAGAACTGGACTCAACACGCCCTATTCACCGCACAAGAATATATCTGACTAATAATAATCGTAAAACCTATGTATTGATATCTCTCTGTTAGTGTGTCAAGTGGGTGTAAAGCCGCATAAACACAGCATTGAAAAGCAGATAAACCCCATTATAAAAATAAATTACTTTGAAACACCCATGAAACAAAGACAGTGAAAGAGAGAGAAATTCTTACACAATGCGTTCAGGGGCTGTGATGCAACCTGGATTGACCATATCTAGACCCACAGCTGGATGAGACATAAGGGTGGACACTCTTGGGGCTGAGAGGTTTGGTGAGGTTGGGTGAGCAAACGCAGACCCTTTAAAGTAATACTGCGTGGTACCCATCGCATGGGTCCCAAATCTCAAGGTTCAAGGGCATCTTCCTACATCAAAAACATGCATGAGAAACCCAGAAGACGGTACACCGTGTGATGGGGAAAGGTTTCTAAAACGTACCTCATTTCTCATCTCCTTGTGCCCGGGTTCGCCGTTCCAGCCGCTTTACTAGCAATCTCCCTACTTGGAGCATCAGCACCTTTAACCTCCTGTTCCGTACAGGTTGCAATTTGTCCTGAGGATAAACGGGAAGACGTGGAACCAACGAGAGACTAGCTCTTGGTGTTGGGACAGGCACAGGTCACTCTATTTTCCCATCAGAAAGAAGAATTAACCACAGGCTCAGCCTGCCCCCCGGAACCAGAACAGGGCCTGAAGCCATTCTGCGATTTTGCGGCCAGCTCCCATAAAAACGAGTTGTAAAATGGAGGTTCAGGGCACTGCAATTCACAAACCTGCAGAGTTATAAATGATAACTCTCGTCCACAAATATATTGAGGGAAGGCAAAGAAGAGGATTTGAAATCAAGGCAGAATTGCAGGAAACAGATTTCAGGAGGTAGATACGAATTGCCTTTAAAGCACATGAAAAGCGGCAAAACGTTGACAATGATGCCCTTGGCCAAAAAGGGCGTATGCGTTTTTTCCTGAATATATTCAGGAAAAAACGCATACGCCCTTTTTGGCCAACCAAGCAACCTGGAAAGGCAAATCAGGGCTACAAAGAAGTCTCACTTCCCATTGGTCAAAAGGGCCATGCTGAAAAAAGTGTCAAAACCAGAAATGCAGGACAGGCCATGGAGAAATGGGAGCCTTGCTACACTGATGGGCAGGATGTAAATTGCCAAGAGCCACTCTGGAGAAGTGTCCGGTGAGTCCTGAAACATCTGAAAAACAAAGCTTAGAGAGCATAGGGCACTTCCACTCATGGGGGTATAAATTGGGAAAATTAAAAATCAGCAAGACACAAGCACCCCAAAGTTTAGGGCTGCTCTGTTGACCAGGACCTCCACTTCATTCCACCTTAAATATCCCAGGAAAGAGAAAAATGGATAAAGAAGCTGTGGTCCTTATGTACAATGGAATATCACTCAGCCAGGAAATCAATGTCGTAAGGTTAGTAGCAGCATGATGAGTGGATTTAGGTACGACGATTCTAAGTGAAATAAGTCACACAGAAAAGGACACTTCTCATAAGGTATCACTGATAGAGGGAATGTAAAAACCGTTACACTTGAACTGAATTACAAAACAGAACAGAGTCACACATGCAGAAAACACACTATGGCTGCTTAACGGGAAAGGTGAGGTGGGGTGATACATAAAACAAGGGTATCAAATTAGCTCAGATACCATTCCATAAACCCAATATGTAATAGACAAGACCTACTCCTTGCTCAGAGAACTGGACTCAACACGCCCTATTCACCGCACAAGAATATATCTGACTAATAATAATCGTAAAACCTATGTATTGATATCTCTCTGTTAGTGTGTCAAGTGGGTGTAAAGCGGCATAAACACAGCAGTGAAAAGCAGCTAAACCCCATTATAAAAATAAATTACTTTGAAACACCCATGAAACAAAGACAGTGAAAGAGAGAGAAATTCTTACACAATGCGTTCAGGGGCTGTGATGCAACCTGGAATGACCATATCTAGACCCACAGCTGGATGAGACATAAGGGTGGACACTCTTGGGGATGACAGGTTTGGTGAGGTTGTGTGAGCAAACGCAGACCCTTTAAAGTAATACTGCGTGGTACCCATCGCATGGGTCCAAAATCTCCAGGTTCAAGGGCATCTTCCTACATCAAAAACATGCATGAGAAACCCAGAAGATGGTACATCATGTGATGGGGAAATGTTTCTAAAACGCACCTCATTTCTCATCTCCTTGTGCCCGGGTTCGCCATTCCAGCCGCTTTACTAGCAAGCTCCCTACTTGGGGCATCAGCACCTTTAACCTCCTGTTCCGTACAGGTTGCAATTTGTCCTGAGGATAAACGGGAAGACGTGGAACCAACGTGAGACTAGCTCTTGGTGTTGGGACAGGCACAGGTCACTCTATTTTCCCATCAGAAAGAAGAATTAACCACAGGCTCAGCCTGCCCCCCGGAACCAGAACAGGGCCTGAAGCCATTCTGCGATTTTGCGGCCAGCTCCCATAAAAACGAGTTGTAAAATGGAGGTTCAGGGCACTGCAATTCACAAACCTGCAGAGTTATAAATGATAACTCTCGTCCACAAATATATTGAGGGAAGGCAAAGAAGAGGATTTGAAATCAAGGCAGAATTGCAGGAAACAGATTTCAGGAGGTAGATACAAATCGCCTTTAAAGCACATGAAAAGCGGCAAAACGTTGACAATGATGCCCTTGGCCAAAAAGGGCGTATGCGTTTTTTCCTGAATATATTCAGGAAAAAACGCATACGCCCTTTTTGGCCAACCAAGCAACCTGGAAAGGCAAATCAGCGCTACAAAGAAGTCTCGCTTCCCATCGGTCAAAAGGGCCATGCTGAAAAAAGTGTCAAAACCAGAAATGCAGGACAGGCCATGGAGAAATGGGAGCCTTGCTACACTGATGGGCGGGATGTAAATTGCCAAGAGCCACTCTGGAGAAGTGTCCGGTGAGTCCTGAAACATCTGAAAAACACAGCTTAGAGAGCATAGGGCACTTCCACTCATGGGGGTATAAATTGGGAAAATGAAAAATCAGCAAGACACAAGCACCCCAAAGTTTAGGGCTGCTCTGTTGACCAGGACCTCCACTTCATTCCACCTTAAATATCCCAGGAAAGAGAAAAATGGATAAAGAAGTTGTGGTCCTTATGTACAATGGAATATCACTCAGCCAGGAAATCAATGTCGTAAGGTTAGTAGCAGCATGATGAGTGGATTTAGGTACGACGATTCTAAGTGAAATAAGTCACACAGAAAAGGACACTTCTCATAAGGTATCACTGATAGAGGGAATGTAAAAACCGTTACACTTGAACTGAATTACAAAACAGAACAGAGTCACACATGCAGAAAACACACTATGGCTGCTTAACGGGAAAGGTGAGGTGGGGTGATACATAAAACAAGGGTATCAAATTAGCTCAGATACCATTCCATAAACCCAATATGTAATAGACAAGACCTACTCCTTGCTCAGAGAACTGGACTCAACACGCCCTATTCACCGCACAAGAATATATCTGACTAATAATAATCGTAAAACCTATGTATTGATATCTCTCTGTTAGTGTGTCAAGTGGGTGTAAAGCGGCATAAACACAGCAGTGAAAAGCAGCTAAACCCCATTATAAAAATAAATTACTTTGAAACAACCATGAAACAAAGACAGTGAAAGAGAGAGAAATTCTTACACAATGCGTTCAGGGGCTGTGATGCAACCTGGATTGACCATATCTAGACCCACAGCTGGATGAGACATAAGGGTGGACACTCTTGGGGCTGAGAGGTTTGGTGAGGTTGGGTGAGCAAACGCAGACCCTTTAAAGTAATACTGCGTGGTACCCATCGCATGGGTCCCAAATCTCCAGGTTCAAGGGCATCTTCCTACATCAAAAGCATGCATGAGAAACCCAGAAGATGGTACACCGTGTGATGGGGAAAGGTTTCTAAAACGCACCTCATTTCTCATCTCCTTGTGCCCGGGTTCGCCATTCCAGCCGCTTTATTAGCAAGCTCCCTACTTGGATCATCAGCACCTTTAACCTCCTGTTCCGT
This sequence comes from Balaenoptera borealis, assembly GCF_965194805.1. NCBI lineage: Eukaryota > Metazoa > Chordata > Mammalia > Artiodactyla > Balaenopteridae > Balaenoptera > Balaenoptera borealis. Next base: position 92,452 of record NW_028122985.1, read on the forward strand.
ACAGGTTGCAATTTGTCCTGAGGATAAACGGGAAGACGTGGAACCAACGAGAGACTAGCTCTTGGTGTTGGGACAGGCACAGGTCACTCTATTTTCCCATCAGAAAGAAGAATTAACCACAGGCTCAGCCTGCCCCCCGGAACCAGAACAGGGCCTGAAGCCATTCTGCGATTTTGCGGCCAGCTCCCATAAAAACGAGTTGTAAAATGGAGGTTCAGGGCACTGCAATTCACAAACCTGCAGAGTTATAAATGATAACTCTCGTCCACAAATATATTGAGGGAAGGCAAAGAAGAGGATTTGAAATCAAGGCAGAATTGCAGGAAACAGATTTCAGGAGGTAGATACGAATCGCCTTTAAAGCACATGAAAAGCGGCAAAACGTTGACAATGATGCCCTTGGCCAAAAAGGGCGTATGCGTTTTTTCCTGAATATATTCAGGAAAAAACGCATACGCCCTTTTTGGCCAACCAAGCAACCTGGAAAGGCAAATCAGCGCTACAAAGAAGTCTCGCTTCCCATCGGTCAAAAGGGCCATGCTGAAAAAAGTGTCAAAACCAGAAATGCAGGACAGGCCATGGAGAAATGGGAGCCTTGCTACACTGATGGGCGGGATGTAAATTGCCAAGAGCCACTCTGGGGAAGTGTCCGGTGAGTCCTGAAACATCTGAAAAACACAGCTTAGAGAGCATAGGGCACTTCCACTCATGGGGGTATAAATTGGGAAAATTAAAAATCAGCAAGACACAAGCACCCCAAAGTTTAGGGCTGCTCTGTTGACCAGGACCTCCACTTCATTCCACCTTAAATATCCCAGGAAAGAGAAAAATGGATAAAGAAGTTGTGGTCCTTATGTACAATGGAATATCACTCAGCCAGGAAATCAATGTCGTAAGGTTAGTAGCAGCATGATGAGTGGATTTAGGTACGACGATTCTAAGTGAAATAAGTCACACAGAAAAGGACACTTCTCATAAGGTATCACTGATAGAGGGAATGTAAATACCATTACACTTGAACTGAATTACAAAACAGAACAGAGTCACACATGCAGAAAACACACTATGGCTGCTTAACGGGAAAGGTGAGGTGGGGTGATACATAAAACAAGGGTATCAAAGTAGCTCAGATACCGTTCCATAAACCCAATATGTAATAGACAAGACCTACTCCTTGCTCAGAGAACTGGACTCAACACGCCCTATTCACCGCACAAGAATATATCTGACTAGTAATAATCTTAAAACCTATGTATTGATATCTCTCTGTTAGTGTGTCAAGTGGGTGTAAAGCGGCATAAACACAGCAGTGAAAAGCAGCTAAACCCCATTATAAAAATAAATTACTTTGAAACACCCATGAAACAAAGACAGTGAAAGAGAGAGAAATTCTTACACAATGCGTTCAGGGGCTGTGATGCAACCTGGATTGACCATATCTAGACCCACAGCTGGATGAGACATAAGGGTGGATACTCTTGGGGATGAGAGGTTTGGTGAGGTTGGGTGAGCAAACGCAGACCCTTTAAAGTAATACTGCGTGGTACCCATCGCATGGGTCCCAAATCTCCAGGTTCAAGGGCATCTTCCTACATCAAAAACATGCATGAGAAACCCAGAAGATGGTACATCGTGTGATGGGGAAATGTTTCTAAAACGCACCTCATTTCTCATCTCCTTGTGCCCGGGTTCGCCATTCCAGCCGCTTTACTAGCAAGCTCCCTACTTGGAGCATCAGCACCTTTAACCTCCTGTTCCGTACAGGTTGCAATTTGTCCTGAGGATGAACGGGAAGACGTGGAACCAACGTGAGACTAGCTCTTGGTGTTGGGACAGGCACAGGTCACTCTATTTTCCCATCAGAAAGAAGAATTAACCACAGGCTCAGCCTGCCCCCCGGAACCAGAACAGGGCCTGAAGCCATTCTGCGATTTTGCGGCCAGCTCCCATAAAAACGAGTTGTAAAATGGAGGTTCAGGGCACTGCAATTCACAAACCTGCAGAGTTATAAATGATAACTCTCGTCCACAAATATATTGAGGGGAGGCAAAGAAGAGGATTTGAAATCAAGGCAGAATTGCAGAAAACAGATTTCAGGAGGTAGATACGAATCGCCTTTAAAGCACATGAAAAGCGGCAAAACGTTGACAATGATGCCCTTGGCCAAAAAGGGCGTATGCGTTTTTTCCTGAATATATTCAGGAAAAAACGCATACGCCCTTTTTGGCCAACCAAGCAACCTGGAAAGGCAAATCAGCGCTACAAAGAAGTCTCGCATCCCATCGGTCAAAAGGGCCATGCTGAAAAAAGTGTCAAAACAAGAAATGCAGGACAGGCCATGGAGAAATGGGAGCCTTGCTACACTGATGGGCAGGATGTAAATTGCCAAGAGCCACTCTGGAGAAGTGTCCGGTGAGTCCTGAAACATCTGAAAAACACAGCTTAGAGAGCATAGGGCACTTCCACTCATGGGGGTATAAATTGGGAAAATTAAAAATCAGCAAGACACAAGCACCCCAAAGTTTAGGGCTGCTCTGTTGACCAGGACCTCCACTTCATTCCACCTTAAATATCCCAGGAAAGAGAAAAATGGATAAAGAAGTTGTGGTCCTTATGTACAATGGAATATCACTCAGCCAGGAAATCAATGTCATAAGGTTAGTAGCAGCATGATGAGTGGATTTAGGTACGACGATTCTAAGTGAAATAAGTCACACAGAAAAGGACACTTCTCATAAGGTATCACTGATAGAGGGAATGTAAAAACCGTTACACTTGAACTGAATTACAAAACAGAACAGAGTCACACATGCAGAAAACACACTATGGCTGCTTAACGGGAAAGGTGAGGTGGGGTGATACATAAAACAAGGGTATCAAATTAGCTCAGATACCATTCCATAAACCCAATATGTAATAGACAAGACCTACTCCTTGCTCAGAGAACTGGACTCAACACGCCCTATTCACCGCACAAGAATATATCTGACTAATAATAATCGTAAAACCTATGTATTGATATCTCTCTGTTAGTGTGTCAAGTGGGTGTAAAGCGGCATAAACACAGCAGTGAAAAGCAGCTAAACCCCATTATAAAAATAAATTACTTTGAAACACCCATGAAACAAAGACAGTGAAAGAGAGAGAAATTCTTACACAATGCGTTCAGGGGCTGTGATGCAACCTGGATTGACCATATCTAGACGCACAGCTGGATGAGACATAAGGGTGGACACTCTTGGGGCTGAGAGGTTTGGTGAGGTTGGGTGAGCAAACACAGACCCTTTAAAGTAATACTGCGTGGTACCCATCGCATGGGTCCCAAATCTCCAGGTTCAAGGGCATCTTCCTACATCAAAAACATGCATGAGAAACCCAGAAGATGGTACACCGTGTGATGGGGAAAGGTTTCTAAAACGCACCTCATTTCTCATCTCCTTGTGCCCGGGTTCGCCATTCCAGCCGCTTTACTAGCAAAGTCCCTACTTGGGGCATCAGCACCTTTAACCTCCTGTTCCGTACAGGTTGCAATTTGTCCTGAGGATAAACGGGAAGACGTGGAACCAACGAGAGACTAGCTCTTGGTGTTGGGACAGGCACAGGTCACTCTATTTTCCCATCAGAAAGAAGAATTAACCACAGGCTCAGCCTGACCCCCGGAACCAGAACAGGGCCTGAAGCCATTCTGCGATTTTGCGGCCAGCTCCCATAAAAACGAGTTGTAAAATGGAGGTTCAGGGCACTGCAATTCACAAACCTGCAGAGTTATAAATGATAACTCTCGTCCACAAATATATTGAGGGAAGGCAAAGAAGAGGATTTGAAATCAAGGCAGAATTGCAGGAAACAGATTTCAGGAGGTAGATACGAATCGCCTTTAAAGCACATGAAAAGCGGCAAAACGTTGACAATGATGCCCTTGGCCAAAAAGGGCGTATGCGTTTTTTCCTGAATATATTCAGGAAAAAACGCATACGCCCTTTTTGGCCAACCAAGCAACCTGGAAAGGCAAATCAGCGCTACAAAGAAGTCTCGCTTCCCATCGGTCAAAAGGGCCATGCTGAAAAAAGTGTCAAAACCAGAAATGCAGGACAGGCCATGGAGAAATGGGAGCCTTGCTACACTGATGGGCGGGATGTAAATTGCCAACAGCCACTCTGGAGAAGTGTCCGGTGAGTCCTGAAACATCTGAAAAACACAGCTTAGAGAGCATAGGGCACTTCCACTCATGGGGGTATAAATTGGGAAAATGAAAAATCAGCAAGACACAAGCACCCCAAAGTTTAGGGCTGCTCTGTTGACCAGGACCTCCACTTCATTCCACCTTAAATATCCCAGGAAAGAGAAAAATGGATAAAGAAGTTGTGGTCCTTATGTACAATGGAATATCACTCAGCCAGGAAATCAATGTCGTAAGGTTAGTAGCAGCATGATGAGTGGATTTAGGTACGACGATTCTAAGTGAAATAAGTCACACAGAAAAGGACACTTCTCATAAGGTATCACTGATAGAGGGAATGTAAAAACCGTTACACTTGAACTGAATTACAAAACAGAACAGAGTCACACATGCAGAAAACACACTATGGCTGCTTAACGGGAAAGGAGAGGTGGGGTGATACATAAAACAAGGGTATCAAATTAGCTCAGATACCATTCCATAAACCCAGTATGTAATAGACAAGACCTACTCCTTGCTCAGAGAACTGGACTCAACACGCCCTATTCACCGCACAAGAATATATCTGACTAATAATAGTCGTAAAAACTATGTATTGATATCTCTCTGTTAGTGTGTCAAGTGGGTGTAAAGCGGCATAAACACAGCAGTGAAAAGCAGCTAAACCCCATTATAAAAATAAATTACTTTGAAACACCCATGAAACAAAGACAGTGAAAGAGAGAGAAATTCTTACACAATGCGTTCAGGGGCTGTGATGCAACCTGGATTGACCATATCTAGACGCACAGCTGGATGAGACATAAGGGTGGACACTCTTGGGGCTGAGAGGTTTGGTGAGGTTGGGTGAGCAAACGCAGACCCTTTAAAGTAATACTGCGTGGTACCCATCGCATGGGTCCCAAAACTCCAGGTTCAAGGGCATCTTCCTACATCAAAAACATGCATGAGAAACCCAGAAGATGGTACACCGTGTGATGGGGAAAGGTTTCTAAAACGCACCTCATTTCTCATCTCCTTGTGCCTGGGTTCGCCATTCCAGCCGCTTTACTAGCAAGCTCCCTACTTGGAGCATCAGCACTTTTAACCTCCTGTTCCGTACAGGTTGCAATTTGTCCTGAGGATAAACGGGAAGACGTGGAACCAACGTGAGACTAGCTCTTGGTGTTGGGACAGGCACAGGTCACTCTATTTTCCCATCAGAAAGAAGAATTAACCACAGGCTCAGCCTGCCCCCCGGAACCAGAACAGGGCCTGAAGCCATTCTGCGATTTTGCGGCCAGCTCCCATAAAAACGAGTTGTAAAATGGAGGTTCAGGGCACTGCAATTCACAAACCTGCAGAGTTATAAATGATAACTCTCGTCCACAAATATATTGAGGGGAGGCAAAGAGGAGGATTTGAAATCAAGGCAGAATTGCAGGAAACAGATTTCAGGAGGTAGATACGAATCGCCTTTAAAGCACATGAAAAGCGGCAAAACGTTGACAATGATGCCCTTGGCCAAAAAGGGCGTATGCGTTTTTTCCTGAATATATTCAGGAAAAAACGCATACGCCCTTTTTGGCCAACCAAGCAACCTGGAAAGGCAAATCAGCGCTACAAAGAAGTCTCGCTTCCCATCGGTCAAAAGGGCCATGCTGAAAAAAGTGTCAAAACCAGAAATGCAGGACAGGCCATGGAGAAATGGGAGCCTTGCTCCACTGATGGGCGGGATGTAAATTGCCAAGAGCCACTCTGGAGAAGTGTCCGGTGAGTCCTGAAACATCTGAAAAACACAGCTTAGAGAGCATAGGGCACTTCCACTCATGGGGGTATAAATTGGGAAAATTAAAAATCAGCAAGACACAAGCACCCCAAAGTTGAGGGCTGCTCTGTTGACCAGGACCTCCACTTCATTCCACCTTAAATATCCCAGGAAAGAGAAAAATGGATAAAGAAGTTGTGGTCCTTATGTACAATGGAATATCACTCAGCCAGGAAATCAATGTCGTAAGGTTAGTAGCAGCATGATGAGTGGATTTAGGTACGACGATTCTAAGTGAAATAAGTCACACAGAAAAGGACACTTCTCATAAGGTATCACTGATAGAGGGAATGTAAAAACCGTTACATTTGAACTGAATTACAAAACAGAACAGAGTCACACATGTAGAAAACACACTATGGCTGCTTAACGGGAAAGGTGAGGTGGGGTGATACATAAAACAAGGGTATCAAATTAGCTCAGATACCATTCCATAAACCCAATATGTAATAGACAAGACCTACTCCTTGCTCAGAGAACTGGACTCAACACGCCCTATTCACCGCACAAGAATATATCTGACTAATAATAATCGTAAAACCTATGTATTGATATCTCTCTGTTAGTGTGTCAAGTGGGTGTAAAGCGGCATAAACACAGCAGTGAAAAGCAGCTAAACCCCATTATAAAAATAAATTACTTTGAAACACCCATGAAACAAAGACAGTGAAAGAGAGAGAAATTCTTACACAATGCGTTCAGGGGCTGTGATGCAACCTGGATTGACCATATCTAGACGCACAGCTGGATGAGACATAAGGGTGGACACTCTTGGGGCTGAGAGGTTTGGTGAGGTTGGGTGAGCAAACGCAGACCCTTTAAAGTAATACTGCGTGGTACCCATCGCATGGGTCCCAAATCTCCAGGTTCAAGGGCATCTTCCTACATCAAAAACATGCATGAGAAACCCAGAAGATGGTACACCGTGTGATGGGGAAAGGTTTCTAAAACGCACCTCATTTCTCATCTCCTTGTGCCCGGGTTCGCAATTCCAGCCGCTTTACTAGCAAGCTCCCTACTTGGAGCATCAGCACCTTTAACCTCCTGTTCCGTACAGGTTGCAATTTGTCCTGAGGATAAACGGGAAGACGTGGAACCAACGAGAGACTAGCTCTTGGTGTTGGGACAGGCACAGGTCACTCTATTTTCCCATCAGAAAGAAGAATTAACCACAGGCTCAGCCTGACCCCCGGAACCAGAACAGGGCCTGAAGCCATTCTGCGATTTTGCGGCCAGCTCCCATAAAAACGAGTTGTAAAATGGAGGTTCAGGGCACTGCAATTCACAAACCTGCAGAGTTATAAATGATAACTCTCGTCCACAAATATATTGAGGGGAGGCAAAGAAGAGGATTTGAAATCAAGGCAGAATTGCAGGAAACAGATTTCAGGAGGTAGATACGAATCGCCTTTAAAGCACATGAAAAGCGGCAAAACGTTGACAATGATGCCCTTGGCCAAAAAGGGCGTATGCGTTTTTTCCTGAATATATTCAGGAAAAAACGCATACGCCCTTTTTGGCCAACCAAGCAACCTGGAAAGGCAAATCAGCGCTACAAAGAAGTCTCGCTTCCCATCGGTCAAAAGGGCCATGCTGAAAAAAGTGTCAAAACCAGAAATGCAGGACAGGCCATGGAGAAATGGGAGCCTTGCTACACTGATGGGCGGGATGTAAATTGCCAAGAGCCACTCTGGAGAAGTGTCCGGTGAGTCCTGAAACATCTGAAAAACACAGCTTAGAGAGCATAGGGCACTTCCACTCATGGGGGTATAAATTGGGAAAATTAAAAATCAGCAAGACACAAGCACCCCAAAGTTGAGGGCTGCTCTGTTGACCAGGACCTCCACTTCATTCCACCTTAAATATCCCAGGAAAGAGAAAAATGGATAAAGAAGTTGTGGTCCTTATGTACAATGGAATATCACTCAGCCAGGAAATCAATGTCGTAAGGTTAGTAGCAGCATGATGAGTGGATTTAGGTACGACGATTCTAAGTGAAATAAGTCACACAGAAAAGGACACTTCTCATAAGGTATCACTGATAGAGGGAATGTAAAAACCGTTACACTTGAACTGAATTACAAAACAGAACAGAGTCACACATGCAGAAAACACACTATGGCTGCTTAACGGGAAAGGTGAGGTGGGGTGATACATAAAACAAGGGTATCAAATTAGCTCAGATACCATTCCATAAACCCAATATGTAATAGACAAGACCTACTCCTTGCTCAGAGAACTGGACTCAACACGCCCTATTCACCGCACAAGAATATATCTGACTAATAATAATCGTAAAACCTATGTATTGATATCTCTCTGTTAGTGTGTCAAGTGGGTGTAAAGCGGCATAAACACAGCAGTGAAAAGCAGCTAAACCCCATTATAAAAATAAATTACTTTGAAACACCCATGAAACAAAGACAGTGAAAGAGAGAGAAATTCTTACACAATGCTTTCAGGGGCTGTGATGCAACCTGGATTGACCATATCTAGACGCACAGCTGGATGAGACATAAGGGTGGACACTCTTGGGGCTGAGAGGTTTGGTGAGGTTGCGTGAGCAAACACAGACCCTTTAAAGTAATACTGCGTGGTACCCATCGCATGGGTCCCAAATCTCCAGGTTCAAGGGCATCTTCCTACATCAAAAACATGCATGAGAAACCCAGAAGATGGTACACCGTGTGATGGGGAAAGGTTTCTAAAACGCACCTCATTTCTCATCTCCTTGTGCCCGGGTTCGCCATTCCAGCCGCTTTACTAGCAACCTCCCTACTTGGGGCATCAGCACCTTTAACCTCCTGTTCCGTACAGGTTGCAATTTGTCCTGAGGATAAACGGGAAGACGTGGAACCAACGAGAGACTAGCTCTTGGTGTTGGGACAGGCACAGGTCACTCTATTTTCCCATCAGAAAGAAGAATTAACCACAGGCTCAGCCTGACCCCCGGAACCAGAACAGGGCCTGAAGCCATTCTGCGATTTTGCGGCCAGCTCCCATAAAAACGAGTTGTAAAATGGAGGTTCAGGGCACTGCAATTCACAAACCTGCAGAGTTATTAATGATAACTCTCGTCCACAAATATATTGAGGGAAGGCAAAGAAGAGGATTTGAAATCAAGGCAGAATTGCAGGAAACAGATTTCAGGAGGTAGATACGAATCGCCTTTAAAGCACATGAAAAGCGGCAAAACGTTGACAATGATGCCCTTGGCCAAAAAGGGCGTATGCGTTTTTTCCTGAATATATTCAGGAAAAAACGCATACGCCCTTTTTGGCCAACCAAGCAACCTGGAAAGGCAAATCAGCGCTACAAAGAAGTCTCGCTTCCCATCGGTCAAAAGGGCCATGCTGAAAAAAGTGTCAAAACCAGAAATGCAGGACAGGCCATGGAGAAATGGGAGCCTTGCTACACTGATGGGCGGGATGTAAATTGCCAACAGCCACTCTGGAGAAGTGTGCGGTGAGTCCTGAAACATCTGAAAAACACAGCTTAGAGAGCATAGGGCACTTCCACTCATGGGGGTATAAATTGGGAAAATGAAAAATCAGCAAGACACAAGCACCCCAAAGTTTAGGGCTGCTCTGTTGACCAGGACCTCCACTTCATTCCACCTTAAATATCCCAGGAAAGAGAAAAATGGATAAAGAAGTTGTGGTCCTTATGTACAATGGAATATCACTCAGCCAGGAAATCAATGTCGTAAGGTTAGTAGCAGCATGATGAGTGGATTTAGGTACGACGATTCTAAGTGAAATAAGTCACACAGAAAAGGACACTTCTCATAAGGTATCACTGATAGAGGGAATGTAAAAACCGTTACACTTGAACTGAATTACAAAACAGAACAGAGTCACACATGCAGAAAACACACTATGGCTGCTTAACGGGAAAGGTGAGGTGGGGTGATACATAAAACAAGGGTATCAAATTAGCTCAGATACCATTCCATAAACCCAGTATGTAATAGACAAGACCTACTCCTTGCTCAGAGAACTGGACTCAACACGCCCTATTCACCGCACAAGAATATATCTGACTAATAATAGTCGTAAAACTATGTATTGATATCTCTCTGTTAGTGTGTCAAGTGGGTGTAAAGCGGCATAAACACAGCAGTGAAAAGCAGCTAAACCCCATTATAAAAATAAATTACTTTGAAACACCCATGAAACAAAGACAGTGAAAGAGAGAGAAATTCTTACACAATGCGTTCAGGGGCTGTGATGCAACCTGGATTGACCATATCTAGACGCACAGCTGGATGAGACATAAGGGTGGACACTCTTGGGGCTGAGAGGTTTGGTGAGGTTGGGTGAGCAAACGCAGACCCTTTAAAGTAATACTGCGTGGTACCCATCGCATGGGTCCCAAAACTCCAGGTTCAAGGGCATCTTCCTACATCAAAAACATGCATGAGAAACCCAGAAGATGGTACACCGTGTGATGGGGAAAGGTTTCTAAAACGCACCTCATTTCTCATCTCCTTGTGCCTGGGTTCGCCATTCCAGCCGCTTTACTAGCAAGCTCCCTACTTGGAGCATCAGCACTTTTAACCTCCTGTTCCGTACAGGTTGCAATTTGTCCTGAGGATAAACGGGAAGACGTGGAACCAACGTGAGACTAGCTCTTGGTGTTGGGACAGGCACAGGTCACTCTATTTTCCCATCAGAAAGAAGAATTAACCACAGGCTCAGCCTGACCCCCGGAACCAGAACAGGGCCTGAAGCCATTCTGCGATTTTGCGGCCAGCTCCCATAAAAACGAGTTGTAAAATGGAGGTTCAGGGCACTGCAATTCACAAACCTGCAGAGTTATAAATGATAACTCTCGTCCACAAATATATTGAGGGAAGGCAAAGAAGAGGATTTGAAATCAAGGCAGAATTGCAGGAAACAGATTTCAGGAGGTAGATACGAATCGCCTTTAAAGCACATGAAAAGCGGCAAAACGTTGACAATGATGCCCTTGGCCAAAAAGGGCGTATGCGTTTTTTCCTGAATATATTCAGGAAAAAACGCATACGCCCTTTTTGGCCAACCAAGCAACCTGGAAAGGCAAATCAGCGCTACAAAGAAGTCTCGCTTCCCATCGGTCAAAAGGGCCATGCTGAAAAAAGTGTCAAAACCAGAAATGCAGGACAGGCCATGGAGAAATGGGAGCCTTGCTACACTGATGGGCGGGATGTAAATTGCCAAGAGCCACTCTGGAGAAGTGTCCGGTGAGTCCTGAAACATCTGAAAAACACAGCTTAGAGAGCATAGGGCACTTCCACTCATGGGGGTATAAATTGGGAAAATTAAAAATCAGCAAGACACAAGCACCCCAAAGTTGAGGGCTGCTCTGTTGACCAGGACCTCCACTTCATTCCACCTTAAATATCCCAGGAAAGAGAAAAATGGATAAAGAAGTTGTGGTCCTTATGTACAATGGAATATCACTCAGCCAGGAAATCAATGTCGTAAGGTTAGTAGCAGCATGATGAGTGGATTTAGGTACGACGATTCTAAGTGAAATAAGTCACACAGAAAAGGACACTTCTCATAAGGTATCACTGATAGAGGGAATGTAAAAACCGTTACATTTGAACTGAATTACAAAACAGAACAGAGTCACACATGCAGAAAACACACTATGGCTGCTTAACGGGAAAGGTGAGGTGGGGTGATACATAAAACAAGGGTATCAAATTAGCTCAGATACCATTCCATAAACCCAATATGTAATAGACAAGACCTACTCCTTGCTCAGAGAACTGGACTCAACACGCCCTATTCACCGCACAAGAATATATCTGACTAATAATAATCGTAAAACCTATGTATTGATATCTCTCTGTTAGTGTGTCAAGTGGGTGTAAAGCGGCATAAACACAGCAGTGAAAAGCAGCTAAACCCCATTATAAAAATAAATTACTTTGAAACACCCATGAAACAAAGACAGTGAAAGAGAGAGAAATTCTTACACAATGCGTTCAGGGGCTGTGATGCAACCTGGATTGACCATATCTAGACGCACAGCTGGATGAGACATAAGGGTGGACACTCTTGGGGCTGAGAGGTTTGGTGAGGTTGGGTGAGCAAACGCAGACCCTTTAAAGTAATACTGCGTGGTACCCATCGCATGGGTCCCAAATCTCCAGGTTCAAGGGCATCTTCCTACATCAAAAACATGCATGAGAAACCCAGAAGATGGTACACCGTGTGATGGGGAAAGGTTTCTAAAACGCACCTCATTTCTCATCTCCTTGTGCCCGGGTTCGCAATTCCAGCCGCTTTACTAGCAAGCTCCCTACTTGGAGCATCAGCACCTTTAACCTCCTGTTCCGTACAGGTTGCAATTTGTCCTGAGGATAAACGGGAAGACGTGGAACCAACGAGAGACTAGCTCTTGGTGTTGGGACAGGCACAGGTCACTCTATTTTCCCATCAGAAAGAAGAATTAACCACAGGCTCAGCCTGACCCCCGGAACCAGAACAGGGCCTGAAGCCATTCTGCGATTTTGCGGCCAGCTCCCATAAAAACGAGTTGTAAAATGGAGGTTCAGGGCACTGCAATTCACAAACCTGCAGAGTTATAAATGATAACTCTCGTCCACAAATATATTGAGGGGAGGCAAAGAAGAGGATTTGAAATCAAGGCAGAATTGCAGGAAACAGATTTCAGGAGGTAGATACGAATCGCCTTTAAAGCACATGAAAAGCGGCAAAACGTTGACAATGATGCCCTTGGCCAAAAAGGGCGTATGCGTTTTTTCCTGAATATATTCAGGAAAAAACGCATACGCCCTTTTTGGCCAACCAAGCAACCTGGAAAGGCAAATCAGCGCTACAAAGAAGTCTCGCTTCCCATCGGGCAAAAGGGCCATGCTGAAAAAAGTGTCAAAACCAGAAATGCAGGACAGGCCATGGAGAAATGGGAGCCTTGCTACACTGATGGGCGGGATGTAAATTGCCAAGAGCCACTCTGGAGAAGTGTCCGGTGAGTCCTGAAACATCTGAAAAACACAGCTTAGAGAGCATAGGGCACTTCCACTCATGGGGGTATAAATTGGGAAAATGAAAAATCAGCAAGACACAAGCACCCCAAAGTTTAGGGCTGCTCTGTTGACCAGGACCTCCACTTCATTCCACCTTAAATATCCCAGGAAAGAGAAAAATGGATAAAGAAGTTGTGGTCCTTATGTACAATGGAATATCACTCAGCCAGGAAATCAATGTCGTAAGGTTAGTAGCAGCATGATGAGTGGATTTAGGTACGACGATTCTAAGTGAAATAAGTCACACAGAAAAGGACACTTCTCATAAGGTATCACTGATAGAGGGAATGTAAAAACCGTTACACTTGAACTGAATTACAAAACAGAACAGAGTCACACATGCAGAAAACACACTATGGCTGCTTAACGGGAAAGGTGAGGTGGGGTGATACATAAAACAAGGGTATCAAATTAGCTCAGATACCATTCCATAAACCCAGTATGTAATAGACAAGACCTACTCCTTGCTCAGAGAACTGGACTCAACACGCCCTATTCACCGCACAAGAATATATCTAATAATAGTCGTAAAAACTATGTATTGATATCTCTCTGTTAGTGTGTCAAGTGGGTGTAAAGCGGCATAAACACAGCAGTGAAAAGCAGCTAAACCCCATTATAAAAATAAATTACTTTGAAACACCCATGAAACAAAGACAGTGAAAGAGAGAGAAATTCTTACACAATGCGTTCAGGGGCTGTGATGCAACCTGGATTGACCATATCTAGACGCACAGCTGGATGAGACATAAGGGTGGACACTCTTGGGGCTGAGAGGTTTGGTGAGGTTGGGTGAGCAAACGCAGACCCTTTAAAGTAATACTGCGTGGTACCCATCGCATGGGTCCCAAAACTCCAGGTTCAAGGGCATCTTCCTACATCAAAAACATGCATGAGAAACCCAGAAGATGGTACACCGTGTGATGGGGAAAGGTTTCTAAAACGCACCTCATTTCTCATCTCCTTGTGCCTGGGTTCGCCATTCCAGCCGCTTTACTAGCAAGCTCCCTACTTGGAGCATCAGCACTTTTAACCTCCTGTTCCGTACAGGTTGCAATTTGTCCTGAGGATAAACGGGAAGACGTGGAACCAACGTGAAACTAGCTCTTGGTGTTGGGACAGGCACAGGTCACTCTATTTTCCCATCAGAAAGAAGAATTAACCACAGGCTCAGCCTGCCCCCCCGAACCAGAACAGGGCCTGAAGCCATTCTGCGATTTTGCGGCCAGCTCCCATAAAAACGAGTTGTAAAATGGAGGTTCAGGGCACTGCAATTCACAAACCTGCAGAGTTATAAATGATAACTCTCGTCCACAAATATATTGAGGGAAGGCAAAGAAGAGGATTTGAAATCAAGGCAGAATTGCAGGAAACAGATTTCAGGAGGTAGATACGAATCGCCTTTAAAGCACATGAAAAGCGGCAAAACGTTGACAATGATGCCCTTGGCCAAAAAGGGCGTATGCGTTTTTTCCTGAATATATTCAGGAAAAAACGCATACGCCCTTTTTGGCCAACCAAGCAACCTGGAAAGGCAAATCAGCGCTACAAATAAGTCTCGCTTCCCATCGGTCAAAAGGGCCATGCTGAAAAAAGTGTCAAAACCAGAAATGCAGGACAGGCCATGGAGAAATGGGAGCCTTGCTACACTGATGGGCGGGATGTAAATTGCCAAGAGCCACTCTGGAGAAGTGTCCGGTGAGTCCTGAAACATCTGAAAAACACAGCTTAGAGAGCATAGGGCACTTCCACTCATGGGGGTATAAATTGGGAAAATTAAAAATCAGCAAAACACAAGCACCCCAAAGTTTAGGGCTGCTCTGTTGACCAGGACCTCCACTTCATTCCACCTTAAATATCCCAGGAAAGAGAAAAATGGATAAAGAAGTTGTGGTCCTTATGTACAATGGAATATCACTCAGCCAGGAAATCAATGTCGTAAGGTTAGTAGCAGCATGATGAGTGGATTTAGGTACGACGATTCTAAGTGAAATAAGTCACACAGAAAAGGACACTTCTCATAAGGTATCACTGATAGAGGGAATGTAAAAACCGTTACATTTGAACTGAATTACAAAACAGAACAGAGTCACACATGCAGAAAACACACTATGGCTGCTTAACGGGAAAGGTGAGGTGGGGTGATACATAAAACAAGGGTATCAAATTAGCTCAGATACCATTCCATAAACCCAATATGTAATAGACAAGACCTACTCCTTGCTCAGAGAACTGGACTCAACACGCCCTATTCACCGCACAAGAATATATCTGACTAATAATAATCGTAAAACCTATGTATTGATATCTCTCTGTTAGTGTGTCAAGTGGGTGTAAAGCGGCATAAACACAGCAGTGAAAAGCAGCTAAACCCCATTATAAAAATAAATTACTTTGAAACACCCATGAAACAAAGACAGTGAAAGAGAGAGAAATTCTTACACAATGCGTTCAGGGGCTGTGATGCAACCTGGACTGACCATATCTAGACGCACAGCTGGATGAGACATAAGGGTGGACACTCTTGGGGCTGAGAGGTTTGGTGAGGTTGGGTGAGCAAACGCAGACCCTTTAAAGTAATACTGCGTGGTACCCATCGCATGGGTCCCAAATCTCCAGGTTCAAGGGCATCTTCCTACATCAAAAACATGCATGAGAAACCCAGAAGATGGTACACCGTGTGATGGGGAAAGGTTTCTAAAACGCACCTCATTTCTCATCTCCTTGTGCCCGGGTTCGCAATTCCAGCCGCTTTACTAGCAAGCTCCCTACTTGGAGCATCAGCACCTTTAACCTCCTGTTCCGTACAGGTTGCAATTTGTCCTGAGGATAAACGGGAAGACGTGGAACCAACGAGAGACTAGCTCTTGGTGTTGGGACAGGCACAGGTCACTCTATTTTCCCATCAGAAAGAAGAATTAACCACAGGCTCAGCCTGACCCCCGGAACCAGAACAGGGCCTGAAGCCATTCTGCGATTTTGCGGCCAGCTCCCATAAAAACGAGTTGTAAAATGGAGGTTCAGGGCACTGCAATTCACAAACATGCAGAGTTATAAATGATAACTCTCGTCCACAAATATATTGAGGGGAGGCAAAGAAGAGCATTTGAAATCAAGGCAGAATTGCAGGAAACAGATTTCAGGAGGTAGATACGAATCGCCTTTAAAGCACATGAAAAGCGGCAAAACGTTGACAATGATGCCCTTGGCCAAAAAGGGCGTATGCGTTTTTTCCTGAATATATTCAGGAAAAAACGCATACGCCCTTTTTGGCCAACCAAGCAACCTGGAAAGGCAAATCAGCGCTACAAAGAAGTCTCGCTTCCCATCGGTCAAAAGGGCCATGCTGAAAAAAGTGTCAAAACCAGAAATGCAGGACAGGCCATGGAGAAATGGGAGCCTTGCTACACTGATGGGCGGGATGTAAATTGCCAAGAGCCACTCTGGAGAAGTGTCCGGTGAGTCCTGAAACATCTGAAAAACACAGCTTAGAGAGCATAGGGCACTTCCACTCATGGGGGTATAAATTGGGAAAATTAAAAATCAGCAAGACACAAGCACCCCAAAGTTGAGGGCTGCTCTGTTGACCAGGACCTCCACTTCATTCCACCTTAAATATCCCAGGAAAGAGAAAAATGGATAAAGAAGTTGTGGTCCTTATGTACAATGGAATATCACTCAGCCAGGAAATCAATGTCGTAAGGTTAGTAGCAGCATGATGAGTGGATTTAGGTACGACGATTCTAAGTGAAATAAGTCACACAGAAAAGGACACTTCTCATAAGGTATCACTGATAGAGGGAATGTAAAAACCGTTACACTTGAACTGAATTACAAAACAGAACAGAGTCACACATGCAGAAAACACACTATGGCTGCTTAACGGGAAAGGTGAGGTGGGGTGATACATAAAACAAGGGTATCAAATTAGCTCAGATACCATTCCATAAACCCAATATGTAATAGACAAGACCTACTCCTTGCTCAGAGAACTGGACTCAACACGCCCTATTCACCGCACAAGAATATATCTGACTAATAATAATCGTAAAACCTATGTATTGATATCTCTCTGTTAGTGTGTCAAGTGGGTGTAAAGCGGCATAAACACAGCAGTGAAAAGCAGCTAAACCCCATTATAAAAATAAATTACTTTGAAACACCCATGAAACAAAGACAGTGAAAGAGAGAGAAATTCTTACACAATGCGTTCAGGGGCTGTGATGCAACCTGGATTGACCATATCTAGACGCACAGCTGGATGAGACATAAGGGTGGACACTCTTGGGGCTGAGAGGTTTGGTGAGGTTGGGTGAGCAAACACAGACCCTTTAAAGTAATACTGCGTGGTACCCATCGCATGGGTCCCAAATCTCCAGGTTCAAGGGCATCTTCCTACATCAAAAACATGCATGAGAAACCCAGAAGATGGTACACCGTGTGATGGGGAAAGGTTTCTAAAACGCACCTCATTTCTCATCTCCTTGTGCCCGGGTTCGCCATTCCAGCCGCTTTACTAGCAACCTCCCTACTTGGGGCATCAGCACCTTTAACCTCCTGTTCCGTACAGGTTGCAATTTGTCCTGAGGATAAACGGGAAGACGTGGAACCAACGAGAGACTAGCTCTTGGTGTTGGGACAGGCACAGGTCACTCTATTTTCCCATCAGAAAGAAGAATTAACCACAGGCTCAGCCTGACCCCCGGAACCAGAACAGGGCCTGAAGCCATTCTGCGATTTTGCGGCCAGCTCCCATAAAAACGAGTTGTAAAATGGAGGTTCAGGGCACTGCAATTCACAAACCTGCAGAGTTATTAATCATAACTCTCGTCCACAAATATATTGAGGGAAGGCAAAGAAGAGGATTTGAAATCAAGGCAGAATTGCAGGAAACAGATTTCAGGAGGTAGATACGAATCGCCTTTAAAGCACATGAAAAGCGGCAAAACGTTGACAATGATGCCCTTGGCCAAAAAGGGCGTATGCGTTTTTTCCTGAATATATTCAGGAAAAAACGCATACGCCCTTTTTGGCCAACCAAGCAACCTGGAAAGGCAAATCAGCGCTACAAAGAAGTCTCGCTTCCCATCGGTCAAAAGGGCCATGCTGAAAAAAGTGTCAAAACCAGAAATGCAGGACAGGCCATGGAGAAATGGGAGCCTTGCTACACTGATGGGCGGGATGTAAATTGCCAACAGCCACTCTGGAGAAGTGTCCGGTGAGTCCTGAAACATCTGAAAAACACAGCTTAGAGAGCATAGGGCACTTCCACTCATGGGGGTATAAATTGGGAAAATGAAAAATCAGCAAGACACAAGCACCCCAAAGTTTAGGGCTGCTCTGTTGACCAGGACCTCCACTTCATTCCACCTTAAATATCCCAGGAAAGAGAAAAATGGATAAAGAAGTTGTGGTCCTTATGTACAATGGAATATCACTCAGCCAGGAAATCAATGTCGTAAGGTTAGTAGCAGCATGATGAGTGGATTTAGGTACGACGATTCTAAGTGAAATAAGTCACACAGAAAAGGACACTTCTCATAAGGTATCACTGATAGAGGGAATGTAAAAACCGTTACACTTGAACTGAATTACAAAACAGAACAGAGTCACACATGCAGAAAACACACTATGGCTGCTTAACGGGAAAGGTGAGGTGGGGTGATACATAAAACAAGGGTATCAAATTAGCTCAGATACCATTCCATAAACCCAGTATGTAATAGACAAGACCTACTCCTTGCTCAGAGAACTGGACTCAACACGCCCTATTCACCGCACAAGAATATATCTGACTAATAATAGTCGTAAAAACTATGTATTGATATCTCTCTGTTAGTGTGTCAAGTGGGTGTAAAGCGGCATAAACACAGCAGTGAAAAGCAGCTAAACCCCATTATAAAAATAAATTACTTTGAAACACCCATGAAACAAAGACAGTGAAAGAGAGAGAAATTCTTACACAATGCGTTCAGGGGCTGTGATGCAACCTGGATTGACCATATCTAGACGCACAGCTGGATGAGACATAAGGGTGGACACTCTTGGGGCTGAGAGGTTTGGTGAGGTTGGGTGAGCAAACGCAGACCCTTTAAAGTAATACTGCGTGGTACCCATCGCATGGGTCCCAAAACTCCAGGTTCAAGGGCATCTTCCTACATCAAAAACATGCATGAGAAACCCAGAAGATGGTACACCGTGTGATGGGGAAAGGTTTCTAAAACGCACCTCATTTCTCATCTCCTTGTGCCTGGGTTCGCCATTCCAGCCGCTTTACTAGCAAGCTCCCTACTTGGAGCATCAGCACTTTTAACCTCCTGTTCCGTACAGGTTGCAATTTGTCCTGAGGATAAACGGGAAGACGTGGAACCAACGTGAGACTAGCTCTTGGTGTTGGGACAGGCACAGGTCACTCTATTTTCCCATCAGAAAGAAGAATTAACCACAGGCTCAGCCTGCCCCCCGGAACCAGAACAGGGCCTGAAGCCATTCTGCGATTTTGCGGCCAGCTCCCATAAAAACGAGTTGTAAAATGGAGGTTCAGGGCACTGCAATTCACAAACCTGCAGAGTTATAAATGATAACTCTCGTCCACAAATATATTGTGGGAAGGCAAAGAAGAGGATTTGAAATCAAGGCAGAATTGCAGGAAACAGATTTCAGGAGGTAGATACGAATCGCCTTTAAAGCACATGAAAAGCGGCAAAACGTTGACAATGATGCCCTTGGCCAAAAAGGGCGTATGCGTTTTTTCCTGAATATATTCAGGAAAAAACGCATACGCCCTTTTTGGCCAACCAAGCAACCTGGAAAGGCAAATCAGCGCTACAAAGAAGTCTCGCTTCCCATCGGTCAAAAGGGCCATGCTGAAAAAAGTGTCAAAACCAGAAATGCAGGACAGGCCATGGAGAAATGGGAGCCTTGCTACACTGATGGGCGGGATGTAAATTGCCAAGAGCCACTCTGGAGAAGTGTCCGGTGAGTCCTGAAACATCTGAAAAACACAGCTTAGAGAGCATAGGGCACTTCCACTCATGGGGGTATAAATTGGGAAAATTAAAAATCAGCAAGACACAAGCACCCCAAAGTTGAGGGCTGCTCTGTTGACCAGGACCTCCACTTCATTCCACCTTAAATATCCCAGGAAAGAGAAAAATGGATAAAGAAGTTGTGGTCCTTATGTACAATGGAATATCACTCAGCCAGGAAATCAATGTCGTAAGGTTAGTAGCAGCATGATGAGTGGATTTAGGTACGACGATTCTAAGTGAAATAAGTCACACAGAAAAGGACACTTCTCATAAGGTATCACTGATAGAGGGAATGTAAAAACCGTTACACTTGAACTGAATTACAAAACAGAACAGAGTCACACATGCAGAAAACACACTATGGCTGCTTAACGGGAAAGGTGAGGTGGGGTGATACATAAAACAAGGGTATCAAATTAGCTCAGATACCATTCCATAAACCCAGTATGTAATAGACAAGACCTACTCCTTGCTCAGAGAACTGGACTCAACACGCCCTATTCACCGCACAAGAATATATCTGACTAATAATAGTCGTAAAAACTATGTATTGATATCTCTCTGTTAGTGTGTCAAGTGGGTGTAAAGCGGCATAAACACAGCAGTGAAAAGCAGCTAAACCCCATTATAAAAATAAATTACTTTGAAACACCCATGAAACAAAGACAGTGAAAGAGAGAGAAATTCTTACACAATGCGTTCAGGGGCTGTGATGCAACCTGGATTGACCATATCTAGACGCACAGCTGGATGAGACATAAGGGTGGACACTCTTGGGGCTGAGAGGTTTGGTGAGGTTGGGTGAGCAAACGCAGACCCTTTAAAGTAATACTGCGTGGTACCCATCGCATGGGTCCCAAAACTCCAGGTTCAAGGGCATCTTCCTACATCAAAAACATGCATGAGAAACCCAGAAGATGGTACACCGTGTGATGGGGAAAGGTTTCTAAAACGCACCTCATTTCTCATCTCCTTGTGCCTGGGTTCGCCATTCCAGCCGCTTTACTAGCAAGCTCCCTACTTGGAGCATCAGCACCTTTAACCTCCTGTTCCATACAGGTTGCAATTTGTCCTGAGGATAAACGGGAAGACGTGGAACCAACGAGAGACTAGCTCTTGGTGTTGGGACAGGCACAGGTCACTCTATTTTCCCATCAGAAAGAAGAATTAACCACAGGCTCAGCCTGACCCCCGGAACCAGAACAGGGCCTGAAGCCATTCTGCGATTTTGCGGCCAGCTCCCATAAAAACGAGTTGTAAAATGGAGGTTCAGGGCACTGCAATTCACAAACCTGCAGAGTTATAAATGATAACTCTCGTCCACAAATATATTGAGGGGAGGCAAAGAAGAGGATTTGAAATCAAGGCAGAATTGCAGGAAACAGATTTCAGGAGGTAGATACGAATCGCCTTTAAAGCACATGAAAAGCGGCAAAACGTTGACAATGATGCCCTTGGCCAAAAAGGGCGTATGCGTTTTTTCCTGAATATATTCAGGAAAAAACGCATACGCCCTTTTTGGCCAACCAAGCAACCTGGAAAGGCAAATCAGCGCTACAAAGAAGTCTCGCTTCCCATCGGTCAAAAGGGCCATGCTGAAAAAAGTGTCAAAACCAGAAATGCAGGACAGGCCATGGAGAAATGGGAGCCTTGCTCCACTGATGGGCGGGATGTAAATTGCCAACAGCCACTCTGGAGAAGTGTCCGGTGAGTCCTGAAACATCTGAAAAACACAGCTTAGAGAGCATAGGGCACTTCCACTCATGGGGGTATAAATTGGGAAAATTAAAAATCAGCAAGACACAAGCACCCCAAAGTTGAGGGCTGCTCTGTTGACCAGGACCTCCACTTCATTCCACCTTAAATATCCCAGGAAAGAGAAAAATGGATAAAGAAGTTGTGGTCCTTATGTACAATGGAATATCACTCAGCCAGGAAATCAATGTCGTAAGGTTAGTAGCAGCATGATGAGTGGATTTAGGTACGACGATTCTAAGTGAAATAAGTCACACAGAAAAGGACACTTCTCATAAGGTATCACTGATAGAGGGAATGTAAAAACCGTTACACTTGAACTGAATTACAAAACAGAACAGAGTCACACATGCAGAAAACACACTATGGCTGCTTAACGGGAAAGGTGAGGTGGGGTGATACATAAAACAAGGGTATCAAATTAGCTCAGATACCATTCCATAAACCCAATATGTAATAGACAAGACCTACTCCTTGCTCAGAGAACTGGACTCAACACGCCCTATTCACCGCACAAGAATATATCTGACTAATAATAATCGTAAAACCTATGTATTGATATCTCTCTGTTAGTGTGTCAAGTGGGTGTAAAGCGGCATAAACACAGCAGTGAAAAGCAGCTAAACCCCATTATAAAAATAAATTACTTTGAAACACCCATGAAACAAAGACAGTGAAAGAGAGAGAAATTCTTACACAATGCTTTCAGGGGCTGTGATGCAACCTGGATTGACCATATCTAGACGCACAGCTGGATGAGACATAAGGGTGGACACTCTTGGGGCTGAGAGGTTTGGTGAGGTTGCGTGAGCAAACACAGACCCTTTAAAGTAATACTGCGTGGTACCCATCGCATGGGTCCCAAATCTCCAGGTTCAAGGGCATCTTCCTACATCAAAAACATGCATGAGAAACCCAGAAGATGGTACACCGTGTGATGGGGAAAGGTTTCTAAAACGCACCTCATTTCTCATCTCCTTGTGCCCGGGTTCGCCATTCCAGCCGCTTTACTAGCAACCTCCCTACTTGGGGCATCAGCACCTTTAACCTCCTGTTCCGTACAGGTTGCAATTTGTCCTGAGGATAAACGGGAAGACGTGGAACCAACGAGAGACTAGCTCTTGGTGTTGGGACAGGCACAGGTCACTCTATTTTCCCATCAGAAAGAAGAATTAACCACAGGCTCAGCCTGACCCCCGGAACCAGAACAGGGCCTGAAGCCATTCTGCGATTTTGCGGCCAGCTCCCATAAAAACGAGTTGTAAAATGGAGGTTCAGGGCACTGCAATTCACAAACCTGCAGAGTTATTAATCATAACTCTCGTCCACAAATATATTGAGGGAAGGCAAAGAAGAGGATTTGAAATCAAGGCAGAATTGCAGGAAACAGATTTCAGGAGGTAGATACGAATCGCCTTTAAAGCACATGAAAAGCGGCAAAACGTTGACAATGATGCCCTTGGCCAAAAAGGGCGTATGCGTTTTTTCCTGAATATATTCAGGAAAAAACGCATACGCCCTTTTTGGCCAACCAAGCAACCTGGAAAGGCAAATCAGCGCTACAAAGAAGTCTCGCTTCCCATCGGTCAAAAGGGCCATGCTGAAAAAAGTGTCAAAACCAGAAATGCAGGACAGGCCATGGAGAAATGGGAGCCTTGCTACACTGATGGGCGGGATGTAAATTGCCAACAGCCACTCTGGAGAAGTGTGCGGTGAGTCCTGAAACATCTGAAAAACACAGCTTAGAGAGCATAGGGCACTTCCACTCATGGGGGTATAAATTGGGAAAATGAAAAATCAGCAAGACACAAGCACCCCAAAGTTTAGGGCTGCTCTGTTGACCAGGACCTCCACTTCATTCCACCTTAAATATCCCAGGAAAGAGAAAAATGGATAAAGAAGTTGTGGTCCTTATGTACAATGGAATATCACTCAGCCAGGAAATCAATGTCGTAAGGTTAGTAGCAGCATGATGAGTGGATTTAGGTACGACGATTCTAAGTGAAATAAGTCACACAGAAAAGGACACTTCTCATAAGGTATCACTGATAGAGGGAATGTAAAAACCGTTACACTTGAACTGAATTACAAAACAGAACAGAGTCACACATGCAGAAAACACACTATGGCTGCTTAACGGGAAAGGTGAGGTGGGGTGATACATAAAACAAGGGTATCAAATTAGCTCAGATACCATTCCATAAACCCAGTATGTAATAGACAAGACCTACTCCTTGCTCAGAGAACTGGACTCAACACGCCCTATTCACCGCACAAGAATATATCTGACTAATAATAGTCGTAAAACTATGTATTGATATCTCTCTGTTAGTGTGTCAAGTGGGTGTAAAGCGGCATAAACACAGCAGTGAAAAGCAGCTAAACCCCATTATAAAAATAAATTACTTTGAAACACCCATGAAACAAAGACAGTGAAAGAGAGAGAAATTCTTACACAATGCGTTCAGGGGCTGTGATGCAACCTGGATTGACCATATCTAGACGCACAGCTGGATGAGACATAAGGGTGGACACTCTTGGGGCTGAGAGGTTTGGTGAGGTTGGGTGAGCAAACGCAGACCCTTTAAAGTAATACTGCGTGGTACCCATCGCATGGGTCCCAAAACTCCAGGTTCAAGGGCATCTTCCTACATCAAAAACATGCATGAGAAACCCAGAAGATGGTACACCGTGTGATGGGGAAAGGTTTCTAAAACGCACCTCATTTCTCATCTCCTTGTGCCTGGGTTCGCCATTCCAGCCGCTTTACTAGCAAGCTCCCTACTTGGAGCATCAGCACTTTTAACCTCCTGTTCCGTACAGGTTGCAATTTGTCCTGAGGATAAACGGGAAGACGTGGAACCAACGTGAAACTAGCTCTTGGTGTTGGGACAGGCACAGGTCACTCTATTTTCCCATCAGAAAGAAGAATTAACCACAGGCTCAGCCTGCCCCCCCGAACCAGAACAGGGCCTGAAGCCATTCTGCGATTTTGCGGCCAGCTCCCATAAAAACGAGTTGTAAAATGGAGGTTCAGGGCACTGCAATTCACAAACCTGCAGAGTTATAAATGATAACTCTCGTCCACAAATATATTGAGGGAAGGCAAAGAAGAGGATTTGAAATCAAGGCAGAATTGCAGGAAACAGATTTCAGGAGGTAGATACGAATCGCCTTTAAAGCACATGAAAAGCGGCAAAACGTTGACAATGATGCCCTTGGCCAAAAAGGGCGTATGCGTTTTTTCCTGAATATATTCAGGAAAAAACGCATACGCCCTTTTTGGCCAACCAAGCAACCTGGAAAGGCAAATCAGCGCTACAAATAAGTCTCGCTTCCCATCGGTCAAAAGGGCCATGCTGAAAAAAGTGTCAAAACCAGAAATGCAGGACAGGCCATGGAGAAATGGGAGCCTTGCTACACTGATGGGCGGGATGTAAATTGCCAAGAGCCACTCTGGAGAAGTGTCCGGTGAGTCCTGAAACATCTGAAAAACACAGCTTAGAGAGCATAGGGCACTTCCACTCATGGGGGTATAAATTGGGAAAATTAAAAATCAGCAAAACACAAGCACCCCAAAGTTTAGGGCTGCTCTGTTGACCAGGACCTCCACTTCATTCCACCTTAAATATCCCAGGAAAGAGAAAAATGGATAAAGAAGTTGTGGTCCTTATGTACAATGGAATATCACTCAGCCAGGAAATCAATGTCGTAAGGTTAGTAGCAGCATGATGAGTGGATTTAGGTACGACGATTCTAAGTGAAATAAGTCACACAGAAAAGGACACTTCTCATAAGGTATCACTGATAGAGGGAATGTAAAAACCGTTACATTTGAACTGAATTACAAAACAGAACAGAGTCACACATGCAGAAAACACACTATGGCTGCTTAACGGGAAAGGTGAGGTGGGGTGATACATAAAACAAGGGTATCAAATTAGCTCAGATACCATTCCATAAACCCAATATGTAATAGACAAGACCTACTCCTTGCTCAGAGAACTGGACTCAACACGCCCTATTCACCGCACAAGAATATATCTGACTAATAATAATCGTAAAACCTATGTATTGATATCTCTCTGTTAGTGTGTCAAGTGGGTGTAAAGCGGCATAAACACAGCAGTGAAAAGCAGCTAAACCCCATTATAAAAATAAATTACTTTGAAACACCCATGAAACAAAGACAGTGAAAGAGAGAGAAATTCTTACACAATGCGTTCAGGGGCTGTGATGCAACCTGGACTGACCATATCTAGACGCACAGCTGGATGAGACATAAGGGTGGACACTCTTGGGGCTGAGAGGTTTGGTGAGGTTGGGTGAGCAAACGCAGACCCTTTAAAGTAATACTGCGTGGTACCCATCGCATGGGTCCCAAATCTCCAGGTTCAAGGGCATCTTCCTACATCAAAAACATGCATGAGAAACCCAGAAGATGGTACACCGTGTGATGGGGAAAGGTTTCTAAAACGCACCTCATTTCTCATCTCCTTGTGCCCGGGTTCGCAATTCCAGCCGCTTTACTAGCAAGCTCCCTACTTGGAGCATCAGCACCTTTAACCTCCTGTTCCGTACAGGTTGCAATTTGTCCTGAGGATAAACGGGAAGACGTGGAACCAACGAGAGACTAGCTCTTGGTGTTGGGACAGGCACAGGTCACTCTATTTTCCCATCAGAAAGAAGAATTAACCACAGGCTCAGCCTGACCCCCGGAACCAGAACAGGGCCTGAAGCCATTCTGCGATTTTGCGGCCAGCTCCCATAAAAACGAGTTGTAAAATGGAGGTTCAGGGCACTGCAATTCACAAACATGCAGAGTTATAAATGATAACTCTCGTCCACAAATATATTGAGGGGAGGCAAAGAAGAGCATTTGAAATCAAGGCAGAATTGCAGGAAACAGATTTCAGGAGGTAGATACGAATCGCCTTTAAAGCACATGAAAAGCGGCAAAACGTTGACAATGATGCCCTTGGCCAAAAAGGGCGTATGCGTTTTTTCCTGAATATATTCAGGAAAAAACGCATACGCCCTTTTTGGCCAACCAAGCAACCTGGAAAGGCAAATCAGCGCTACAAAGAAGTCTCGCTTCCCATCGGTCAAAAGGGCCATGCTGAAAAAAGTGTCAAAACCAGAAATGCAGGACAGGCCATGGAGAAATGGGAGCCTTGCTACACTGATGGGCGGGATGTAAATTGCCAAGAGCCACTCTGGAGAAGTGTCCGGTGAGTCCTGAAACATCTGAAAAACACAGCTTAGAGAGCATAGGGCACTTCCACTCATGGGGGTATAAATTGGGAAAATTAAAAATCAGCAAGACACAAGCACCCCAAAGTTGAGGGCTGCTCTGTTGACCAGGACCTCCACTTCATTCCACCTTAAATATCCCAGGAAAGAGAAAAATGGATAAAGAAGTTGTGGTCCTTATGTACAATGGAATATCACTCAGCCAGGAAATCAATGTCGTAAGGTTAGTAGCAGCATGATGAGTGGATTTAGGTACGACGATTCTAAGTGAAATAAGTCACACAGAAAAGGACACTTCTCATAAGGTATCACTGATAGAGGGAATGTAAAAACCGTTACACTTGAACTGAATTACAAAACAGAACAGAGTCACACATGCAGAAAACACACTATGGCTGCTTAACGGGAAAGGTGAGGTGGGGTGATACATAAAACAAGGGTATCAAATTAGCTCAGATACCATTCCATAAACCCAATATGTAATAGACAAGACCTACTCCTTGCTCAGAGAACTGGACTCAACACGCCCTATTCACCGCACAAGAATATATCTGACTAATAATAATCGTAAAACCTATGTATTGATATCTCTCTGTTAGTGTGTCAAGTGGGTGTAAAGCGGCATAAACACAGCAGTGAAAAGCAGCTAAACCCCATTATAAAAATAAATTACTTTGAAACACCCATGAAACAAAGACAGTGAAAGAGAGAGAAATTCTTACACAATGCGTTCAGGGGCTGTGATGCAACCTGGATTGACCATATCTAGACGCACAGCTGGATGAGACATAAGGGTGGACACTCTTGGGGCTGAGAGGTTTGGTGAGGTTGGGTGAGCAAACACAGACCCTTTAAAGTAATACTGCGTGGTACCCATCGCATGGGTCCCAAATCTCCAGGTTCAAGGGCATCTTCCTACATCAAAAACATGCATGAGAAACCCAGAAGATGGTACACCGTGTGATGGGGAAAGGTTTCTAAAACGCACCTCATTTCTCATCTCCTTGTGCCCGGGTTCGCCATTCCAGCCGCTTTACTAGCAACCTCCCTACTTGGGGCATCAGCACCTTTAACCTCCTGTTCCGTACAGGTTGCAATTTGTCCTGAGGATAAACGGGAAGACGTGGAACCAACGAGAGACTAGCTCTTGGTGTTGGGACAGGCACAGGTCACTCTATTTTCCCATCAGAAAGAAGAATTAACCACAGGCTCAGCCTGACCCCCGGAACCAGAACAGGGCCTGAAGCCATTCTGCGATTTTGCGGCCAGCTCCCATAAAAACGAGTTGTAAAATGGAGGTTCAGGGCACTGCAATTCACAAACCTGCAGAGTTATTAATCATAACTCTCGTCCACAAATATATTGAGGGAAGGCAAAGAAGAGGATTTGAAATCAAGGCAGAATTGCAGGAAACAGATTTCAGGAGGTAGATACGAATCGCCTTTAAAGCACATGAAAAGCGGCAAAACGTTGACAATGATGCCCTTGGCCAAAAAGGGCGTATGCGTTTTTTCCTGAATATATTCAGGAAAAAACGCATACGCCCTTTTTGGCCAACCAAGCAACCTGGAAAGGCAAATCAGCGCTACAAAGAAGTCTCGCTTCCCATCGGTCAAAAGGGCCATGCTGAAAAAAGTGTCAAAACCAGAAATGCAGGACAGGCCATGGAGAAATGGGAGCCTTGCTACACTGATGGGCGGGATGTAAATTGCCAACAGCCACTCTGGAGAAGTGTCCGGTGAGTCCTGAAACATCTGAAAAACACAGCTTAGAGAGCATAGGGCACTTCCACTCATGGGGGTATAAATTGGGAAAATGAAAAATCAGCAAGACACAAGCACCCCAAAGTTGAGGGCTGCTCTGTTGACCAGGACCTCCACTTCATTCCACCTTAAATATCCCAGGAAAGAGAAAAATGGATAAAGAAGTTGTGGTCCTTATGTACAATGGAATATCACTCAGCCAGGAAATCAATGTCGTAAGGTTAGTAGCAGCATGATGAGTGGATTTAGGTACGACGATTCTAAGTGAAATAAGTCACACAGAAAAGGACACTTCTCATAAGGTATCACTGATAGAGGGAATGTAAAAACCGTTACACTTGAACTGAATTACAAAACAGAACAGAGTCACACATGCAGAAAACACACTATGGCTGCTTAACGGGAAAGGTGAGGTGGGGTGATACATAAAACAAGGGTATCAAATTAGCTCAGATACCATTCCATAAACCCAGTATGTAATAGACAAGACCTACTCCTTGCTCAGAGAACTGGACTCAACACGCCCTATTCACCGCACAAGAATATATCTGACTAATAATAGTCGTAAAAACTATGTATTGATATCTCTCTGTTAGTGTGTCAAGTGGGTGTAAAGCGGCATAAACACAGCAGTGAAAAGCAGCTAAACCCCATTATAAAAATAAATTACTTTGAAACACCCATGAAACAAAGACAGTGAAAGAGAGAGAAATTCTTACACAATGCGTTCAGGGGCTGTGATGCAACCTGGATTGACCATATCTAGACGCACAGCTGGATGAGACATAAGGGTGGACACTCTTGGGGCTGAGAGGTTTGGTGAGGTTGGGTGAGCAAACGCAGACCCTTTAAAGTAATACTGCGTGGTACCCATCGCATGGGTCCCAAAACTCCAGGTTCAAGGGCAT
Source organism: Balaenoptera borealis (assembly GCF_965194805.1). Lineage (NCBI taxonomy): Eukaryota > Metazoa > Chordata > Mammalia > Artiodactyla > Balaenopteridae > Balaenoptera > Balaenoptera borealis. Next base: position 122,191 of record NW_028122985.1, read on the forward strand.
CTTCCTACATCAAAAACATGCATGAGAAACCCAGAAGATGGTACACCGTGTGATGGGGAAAGGTTTCTAAAACGCACCTCATTTCTCATCTCCTTGTGCCTGGGTTCGCCATTCCAGCCGCTTTACTAGCAAGCTCCCTACTTGGAGCATCAGCACTTTTAACCTCCTGTTCCGTACAGGTTGCAATTTGTCCTGAGGATAAACGGGAAGACGTGGAAACAACGTGAGACTAGCTCTTGGTGTTGGGACAGGCACAGGTCACTCTATTTTCCCATCAGAAAGAAGAATTAACCACAGGCTCAGCCTGCCCCCCGGAACCAGAACAGGGCCTGAAGCCATTCTGCGATTTTGCGGCCAGCTCCCATAAAAACGAGTTGTAAAATGGAGGTTCAGGGCACTGCAATTCACAAACCTGCAGAGTTATAAATGATAACTCTCGTCCACAAATATATTGTGGGAAGGCAAAGAAGAGGATTTGAAATCAAGGCAGAATTGCAGGAAACAGATTTCAGGAGGTAGATACGAATCGCCTTTAAAGCACATGAAAAGCGGCAAAACGTTGACAATGATGCCCTTGGCCAAAAAGGGCGTATGCGTTTTTTCCTGAATATATTCAGGAAAAAACGCATACGCCCTTTTTGGCCAACCAAGCAACCTGGAAAGGCAAATCAGCGCTACAAAGAAGTCTCGCTTCCCATCGGTCAAAAGGGCCATGCTGAAAAAAGTGTCAAAACCAGAAATGCAGGACAGGCCATGGAGAAATGGGAGCCTTGCTACACTGATGGGCGGGATGTAAATTTCCAAGAGCCACTCTGGAGAAGTGTCCGGTGAGTCCTGAAACATCTGAAAAACACAGCTTAGAGAGCATAGGGCACTTCCACACATGGGGGTATAAATTGGGAAAATTAAAAATCAGCAAGACACAAGCACCCCAAAGTTGAGGGCTGCTCTGTTGACCAGGACCTCCACTTCATTCCACCTTAAATATCCCAGGAAAGAGAAAAATGGATAAAGAAGTTGTGGTCCTTATGTACAATGGAATATCACTCAGCCAGGAAATCAATGTCGTAAGGTTAGTAGCAGCATGATGAGTGGATTTAGGTACGACGATTCTAAGTGAAATAAGTCACACAGAAAAGGACACTTCTCATAAGGTATCACTGATAGAGGGAATGTAAAAACCGTTACACTTGAACTGAATTACAAAACAGAACAGAGTCACACATGCAGAAAACACACTATGGCTGCTTAACGGGAAAGGTGAGGTGGGGTGATACATAAAACAAGGGTATCAAATTAGCTCAGATACCATTCCATAAACCCAATATGTAATAGACAAGACCTACTCCTTGCTCAGAGAACTGGACTCAACACGCCCTATTCACCGCACAAGAATATATCTGACTAATAATAATCGTAAAACCTATGTATTGATATCTCTCTGTTAGTGTGTCAAGTGGGTGTAAAGCGGCATAAACACAGCAGTGAAAAGCAGCTAAACCCCATTATAAAAATAAATTACTTTGAAACACCCATGAAACAAAGACAGTGAAAGAGAGAGAAATTCTTACACAATGCTTTCAGGGGCTGTGATGCAACCTGGATTGACCATATCTAGACGCACAGCTGGATGAGACATAAGGGTGGACACTCTTGGGGCTGAGAGGTTTGGTGAGGTTGGGTGAGCAAACACAGACCCTTTAAAGTAATACTGCGTGGTACCCATCGCATGGGTCCCAAATCTCCAGGTTCAAGGGCATCTTCCTACATCAAAAACATGCATGAGAAACCCAGAAGATGGTACACCGTGTGATGGGGAAAGGTTTCTAAAACGCACCTCATTTCTCATCTCCTTGTGCCCGGGTTCGCCATTCCAGCCGCTTTACTAGCAACCTCCCTACTTGGGGCATCAGCACCTTTAACCTCCTGTTCCGTACAGGTTGCAATTTGTCCTGAGGATAAACGGGAAGACGTGGAACCAACGAGAGACTAGCTCTTGGTGTTGGGACAGGTACAGGTCACTCTATTTTCCCATCAGAAAGAAGAATTAACCACAGGCTCAGCCTGACCCCCGGAACCAGAACAGGGCCTGAAGCCATTCTGCGATTTTGCGGCCAGCTCCCATAAAAACGAGTTGTAAAATGGAGGTTCAGGGCACTGCAATTCACAAACCTGCAGAGTTATAAATGATAACTCTCGTCCACAAATATATTGAGGGGAGGCAAAGAAGAGGATTTGAAATCAAGGCAGAATTGCAGGAAACAGATTTCAGGAGGTAGATACGAATCGCCTTTAAAGCACATGAAAAGCGGCAAAACGTTGACAATGATGCCCTTGGCCAAAAAGGGCGTATGCGTTTTTTCCTGAATATATTCAGGAAAAAACGCATACGCCCTTTTTGGCCAACCAAGCAACCTGGAAAGGCAAATCAGCGCTACAAAGAAGTCTCGCTTCCCATCGGTCAAAAGGGCCATGCTGAAAAAAGTGTCAAAACCAGAAATGCAGGACAGGCCATGGAGAAATGGGAGCCTTGCTCCACTGATGGGCGGGATGTAAATTGCCAAGAGCCACTCTGGAGAAGTGTCCGGTGAGTCCTGAAACATCTGAAAAACACAGCTTAGAGAGCATAGGGCACTTCCACTCATGGGGGTATAAATTGGGAAAATTAAAAATCAGCAAGACACAAGCACCCCAAAGTTGAGGGCTGCTCTGTTGACCAGGACCTCCACTTCATTCCACCTTAAATATCCCAGGAAAGAGAAAAATGGATAAAGAAGTTGTGGTCCTTATGTACAATGGAATATCACTCAGCCAGGAAATCAATGTCGTAAGGTTAGTAGCAGCATGATGAGTGGATTTAGGTACGACGATTCTAAGTGAAATAAGTCACACAGAAAAGGACACTTCTCATAAGGTATCACTGATAGAGGGAATGTAAAAACCGTTACACTTGAACTGAATTACAAAACAGAACAGAGTCACACATGCAGAAAACACACTATGGCTGCTTAACGGGAAAGGTGAGGTGGGGTGATACATAAAACAAGGGTATCAAATTAGCTCAGATACCATTCCATAAACCCAATATGTAATAGACAAGACCTACTCCTTGCTCAGAGAACTGGACTCAACACGCCCTATTCACCGCACAAGAATATATCTGAGTAATAATAATCGTAAAACCTATGTATTGATATCTCTCTGTTAGTGTGTCAAGTGGGTGTAAAGCGGCATAAACACAGCAGTGAAAAGCAGCTAAACCCCATTATAAAAATAAATTACTTTGAAACACCCATGAAACAAAGACAGTGAAAGAGAGAGAAATTCTTACACAATGCGTTCAGGGGCTGTGATGCAACCTGGATTGACCATATCTAGACGCACAGCTGGATGAGACATAAGGGTGGACACTCTTGGGGCTGAGAGGTTTGGTGAGGTTGGGTGAGCAAACACAGACCCTTTAAAGTAATACTGCGTGGTACCCATCGCATGGGTCCCAAATCTCCAGGTTCAAGGGCATCTTCCTACATCAAAAACATGCATGAGAAACCCAGAAGATGGTACACCGTGTGATGGGGAAAGGTTTCTAAAACGCACCTCATTTCTCATCTCCTTGTGCCCGGGTTCGCCATTCCAGCCGCTTTACTAGCAACCTCCCTACTTGGGGCATCAGCACCTTTAACCTCCTGTTCCGTACAGGTTGCAATTTGTCCTGAGGATAAACGGGAAGACGTGGAACCAACGAGAGACTAGCTCTTGGTGTTGGGACAGGCACAGGTCACTCTATTTTCCCATCAGAAAGAAGAATTAACCACAGGCTCAGCCTGACCCCCGGAACCAGAACAGGGCCTGAAGCCATTCTGCGATTTTGTGGCCAGCTCCCATAAAAACGAGTTGTAAAATGGAGGTTCAGGGCACTGCAATTCACAAACCTGCAGAGTTATTAATCATAACTCTCGTCCACAAATATATTGAGGGAAGGCAAAGAAGAGGATTTGAAATCAAGGCAGAATTGCAGGAAACAGATTTCAGGAGGTAGATACGAATCGCCTTTAAAGCACATGAAAAGCGGCAAAACGTTGACAATGATGCCCTTGGCCAAAAAGGGCGTATGCGTTTTTTCCTGAATATATTCAGGAAAAAACGCATACGCCCTTTTTGGCCAACCAAGCAACCTGGAAAGGCAAATCAGCGCTACAAAGAAGTCTCGCTTCCCATCGGTCAAAAGGGCCATGCTGAAAAAAGTGTCAAAACCAGAAATGCAGGACAGGCCATGGAGAAATGGGAGCCTTGCTACACTGATGGGCGGGATGTAAATTGCCAAGAGCCACTCTGGAGAAGTGTCCGGTGAGTCCTGAAACATCTGAAAAACACAGCTTAGAGAGCATAGGGCACTTCCACTCATGGGGGTATAAATTGGGAAAATTAAAAATCAGCAAGACACAAGCACCCCAAAGTTTAGGGCTGCCCTGTTGACCAGGACCTCCACTTCATTCCACCTTAAATATCCCAGGAAAGAGAAAAATGGATAAAGAAGTTGTGGTCCTTATGTACAATGGAATATCACTCAGCCAGGAAATCAATGTCGTAAGGTTAGTAGCAGCATGATGAGTGGATTTAGGTACGACGATTCTAAGTGAAATAAGTCACACAGAAAAGGACACTTCTCATAAGGTATCACTGATAGAGGGAATGTAAAAACCGTTACACTTGAACTGAATTACAAAACAGAACAGAGTCACACATGCAGAAAACACACTATGGCTGCTTAACGGGAAAGGTGAGGTGGGGTGATACATAAAACAAGGGTATCAAATTAGCTCAGATACCATTCCATAAACCCAGTATGTAATAGACAAGACCTACTCCTTGCTCAGAGAACTGGACTCAACACGCCCTATTCACCGCACAAGAATATATCTGACTAATAATAGTCGTAAAAACTATGTATTGATATCTCTCTGTTAGTGTGTCAAGTGGGTGTAAAGCGGCATAAACACAGCAGTGAAAAGCAGCTAAACCCCATTATAAAAATAAATTACTTTGAAACACCCATGAAACAAAGACAGTGAAAGAGAGAGAAATTCTTACACAATGCGTTCAGGGGCTGTGATGCAACCTGGATTGACCATATCTAGACGCACAGCTGGATGAGACATAAGGGTGGACACCCTTGGGGCTGAGAGGTTTGGTGAGGTTGGGTGAGCAAACGCAGACCCTTTAAAGTAATACTGCGTGGTACCCATCGCATGGGTCCCAAAACTCCAGGTTCAAGGGCATCTTCCTACATCAAAAACATGCATGAGAAACCCAGAAGATGGTACACCGTGTGATGGGGAAAGGTTTCTAAAACGCACCTCATTTCTCATCTCCTTGTGCCCGGGTTCGCCATTCCAGCCGCTTTACTAGCAACCTCCCTACTTGGGGCATCAGCACCTTTAACCTCCTGTTCCGTACAGGTTGCAATTTGTCCTGAGGATAAACGGGAAGACGTGGAACCAACGAGAGACTAGCTCTTGGTGTTGGGACAGGCACAGGTCACTCTATTTTCCCATCAGAAAGAAGAATTAACCACAGGCTCAGCCTGCCCCCCGGAACCAGAACAGGGCCTGAAGCCATTCTGCGATTTTGCGGCCAGCTCCCATAAAAACGAGTTGTAAAATGGAGGTTCAGGGCACTGCAATTCACAAACCTGCAGAGTTATAAATGATAACTCTCGTCCACAAATATATTGAGGGAAGGCAAAGAAGAGGATTTGAAATCAAGGCAGAATTGCAGGAAACAGATTTCAGGAGGTAGATACGAATCGCCTTTAAAGCACATGAAAAGCGGCAAAACGTTGACAATGATGCCCTTGGCCAAAAAGGGCGTATGCGTTTTTTCCTGAATATATTCAGGAAAAAACGCATACGCCCTTTTTGGCCAACCAAGCAACCTGGAAAGGCAAATCAGCGCTACAAAGAAGTCTCGCTTCCCATCGGTCAAAAGGGCCATGCTGAAAAAAGTGTCAAAACCAGAAATGCAGGACAGGCCATGGAGAAATGGGAGCCTTGCTCCACTGATGGGCGGGATGTAAATTGCCAAGAGCCACTCTGGAGAAGTGTCCGGTGAGTCCTGAAACATCTGAAAAACACAGCTTAGAGAGCATAGGGCACTTCCACTCATGGGGGTATAAATTGGGAAAATTAAAAATCAGCAAGACACAAGCACCCCAAAGTTGAGGGCTGCTCTGTTGACCAGGACCTCCACTTCATTCCACCTTAAATATCCCAGGAAAGAGAAAAATGGATAAAGAAGTTGTGGTCCTTATGTACAATGGAATATCACTCAGCCAGGAAATCAATGTCGTAAGGTTAGTAGCAGCATGATGAGTGGATTTAGGTACGACGATTCTAAGTGAAATAAGTCACACAGAAAAGGACACTTCTCATAAGGTATCACTGATAGAGGGAATGTAAAAACCGTTACATTTGAACTGAATTACAAAACAGAACAGAGTCACACATGCAGAAAACACACTATGGCTGCTTAACGGGAAAGGTGAGGTGGGGTGATACATAAAACAAGGGTATCAAATTAGCTCAGATACCATTCCATAAACCCAATATGTAATAGACAAGACCTACTCCTTGCTCAGAGAACTGGACTCAACACGCCCTATTCACCGCACAAGAATATATCTGACTAATAATAATCGTAAAACCTATGTATTGATATCTCTCTGTTAGTGTGTCAAGTGGGTGTAAAGCGGCATAAACACAGCAGTGAAAAGCAGCTAAACCCCATTATAAAAATAAATTACTTTGAAACACCCATGAAACAAAGACAGTGAAAGAGAGAGAAATTCTTACACAATGCGTTCAGGGGCTGTGATGCAACCTGGATTGACCATATCTAGACGCACAGCTGGATGAGACATAAGGGTGGACACTCTTGGGGCTGAGAGGTTTGGTGAGGTTGGGTGAGCAAACGCAGACCCTTTAAAGTAATACTGCGTGGTACCCATCGCATGGGTCCCAAATCTCCAGGTTCAAGGGCATCTTCCTACATCAAAAACACGCATGAGAAACCCAGAAGATGGTACACCGTGTGATGGGGAAAGGTTTCTAAAACGCACCTCATTTCTCATCTCCTTGTGCCCGGGTTCGCAATTCCAGCCGCTTTACTAGCAAGCTCCCTACTTGGAGCATCAGCACCTTTAACTTCCTGTTCCGTACAGGTTGCAATTTGTCCTGAGGATAAACGGGAAGACGTGGAACCAACGAGAGACTAGCTCTTGGTGTTGGGACAGGCACAGGTCACTCTATTTTCCCATCAGAAAGAAGAATTAACCACAGGCTCAGCCTGACCCCCGGAACCAGAACAGGGCCTGAAGCCATTCTGCGATTTTGCGGCCAGCTCCCATAAAAACGAGTTGTAAAATGGAGGTTCAGGGCACTGCAATTCACAAACCTGCAGAGTTATAAATGATAACTCTCGTCCACAAATATATTGAGGGGAGGCAAAGAAGAGGATTTGAAATCAAGGCAGAATTGCAGGAAACAGATTTCAGGAGGTAGATACGAATCGCCTTTAAAGCACATGAAAAGCGGCAAAACGTTGACAATGATGCCCTTGGCCAAAAAGGGCGTATGCGTTTTTTCCTGAATATATTCAGGAAAAAACGCATACGCCCTTTTTGGCCAACCAAGCAACCTGGAAAGGCAAATCAGCGCTACAAAGAAGTCTCGCTTCCCATCGGTCAAAAGGGCCATGCTGAACAAAGTGTCAAAACCAGAAATGCAGGACAGGCCATGGAGAAATGGGAGCCTTGCTACACTGATGGGCGGGATGTAAATTGCCAAGAGCCACTCTGGAGAAGTGTCCGGTGAGTCCTGAAACATCTGAAAAACACAGCTTAGAGAGCATAGGGCACTTCCACTCATGGGGGTATAAATTGGGAAAATTAAAAATCAGCAAGACACAAGCACCCCAAAGTTGAGGGCTGCTCTGTTGACCAGGACCTCCACTTCATTCCACCTTAAATATCCCAGGAAAGAGAAAAATGGATAAAGAAGTTGTGGTCCTTATGTACAATGGAATATCACTCAGCCAGGAAATCAATGTCGTAAGGTTAGTAGCAGCATGATGAGTGGATTTAGGTACGACGATTCTAAGTGAAATAAGTCACACAGAAAAGGACACTTCTCATAAGGTATCACTGATAGAGGGAATGTAAAAACCGTTACACTTGAACTGAATTACAAAACAGAACAGAGTCACACATGCAGAAAACACACTATGGCTGCTTAACGGGAAAGGTGAGGTGGGGTGATACATAAAACAAGGGTATCAAATTAGCTCAGATACCATTCCATAAACCCAATATGTAATAGACAAGACCTACTCCTTGCTCAGAGAACTGGACTCAACACGCCCTATTCACCGCACAAGAATATATCTGACTAATAATAATCGTAAAACCTATGTATTGATATCTCTCTGTTAGTGTGTCAAGTGGGTGTAAAGCGGCATAAACACAGCAGTGAAAAGCAGCTAAACCCCATTATAAAAATAAATTACTTTGAAACACCCATGAAACAAAGACAGTGAAAGAGAGAGAAATTCTTACACAATGCGTTCAGGGGCTGTGATGCAACCTGGATTGACCATATCTAGACGCACAGCTGGATGAGACATAAGGGTGGACACTCTTGGGGCTGAGAGGTTTGGTGAGGTTGGGTGAGCAAACACAGACCCTTTAAAGTAATACTGCGTGGTACCCATCGCATGGGTCCCAAATCTCCAGGTTCAAGGGCATCTTCCTACATCAAAAACATGCATGAGAAACCCAGAAGATGGTACACCGTGTGATGGGGAAAGGTTTCTAAAACGCACCTCATTTCTCATCTCCTTGTGCCCGGGTTCGCCATTCCAGCCGCTTTACTAGCAACCTCCCTACTTGGGGAATCAGCACCTTTAACCTCCTGTTCCGTACAGGTTGCAATTTGTCCTGAGGATAAACGGGAAGACGTGGAACCAACGAGAGACTAGCTCTTGGTGTTGGGACAGGCACAGGTCACTCTATTTTCCCATCAGAAAGAAGAATTAACCACAGGCTCAGCCTGACCCCCGGAACCAGAACAGGGCCTGAAGCCATTCTGCGATTTTGCGGCCAGCTCCCATAAAAACGAGTTGTAAAATGGAGGTTCAGGGCACTGCAATTCACAAACCTGCAGAGTTATTAATCATAACTCTCGTCCACAAATATATTGAGGGAAGGCAAAGAAGAGGATTTGAAATCAAGGCAGAATTGCAGGAAACAGATTTCAGGAGGTAGATACGAATCGCCTTTAAAGCACATGAAAAGCGGCAAAACGTTGACAATGATGCCCTTGGCCAAAAAGGGCGTATGCGTTTTTTCCTGAATATATTCAGGAAAAAACGCATACGCCCTTTTTGGCCAACCAAGCAACCTGGAAAGGCAAATCAGCGCTACAAAGAAGTCTCGCTTCCCATCGGTCAAAAGGGCCATGCTGAAAAAAGTGTCAAAACCAGAAATGCAGGACAGGCCATGGAGAAATGGGAGCCTTGCTACACTGATGGGCGGGATGTAAATTGCCAACAGCCACTCTGGAGAAGTGTCCGGTGAGTCCTGAAACATCTGAAAAACACAGCTTAGAGAGCATAGGGCACTTCCACTCATGGGGGTATAAATTGGGAAAATGAAAAATCAGCAAGACACAAGCACCCCAAAGTTTAGGGCTGCTCTGTTGACCAGGACCTCCACTTCATTCCACCTTAAATATCCCAGGAAAGAGAAAAATGGATAAAGAAGTTGTGGTCCTTATGTACAATGGAATATCACTCAGCCAGGAAATCAATGTCGTAAGGTTAGTAGCAGCATGATGAGTGGATTTAGGTACGACGATTCTAAGTGAAATAAGTCACACAGAAAAGGACACTTCTCATAAGGTATCACTGATAGAGGGAATGTAAAAACCGTTACACTTGAACTGAATTACAAAACAGAACAGAGTCACACATGCAGAAAACACACTATGGCTGCTTAACGGGAAAGGTGAGGTGGGGTGATACATAAAACAAGGGTATCAAATTAGCTCAGATACCATTCCATAAACCCAGTATGTAATAGACAAGACCTACTCCTTGCTCAGAGAACTGGACTCAACACGCCCTATTCACCGCACAAGAATATATCTGACTAATAATAGTCGTAAAAACTATGTATTGATATCTCTCTGTTAGTGTGTCAAGTGGGTGTAAAGCGGCATAAACACAGCAGTGAAAAGCAGCTAAACCCCATTATAAAAATAAATTACTTTGAAACACCCATGAAACAAAGACAGTGAAAGAGAGAGAAATTCTTACACAATGCGTTCAGGGGCTGTGATGCAACCTGGATTGACCATATCTAGACGCACAGCTGGATGAGACATAAGGGTGGACACTCTTGGGGCTGAGAGGTTTGGTGAGGTTGGGTGAGCAAACGCAGACCCTTTAAAGTAATACTGCGTGGTACCCATCGCATGGGTCCCAAAACTCCAGGTTCAAGGGCATCTTCCTACATCAAAAACATGCATGAGAAACCCAGAAGATGGTACACCGTGTGATGGGGAAAGGTTTCTAAAACGCACCTCATTTCTCATCTCCTTGTGCCTGGGTTCGCCATTCCAGCCGCTTTACTAGCAAGCTCCCTACTTGGAGCATCAGCACTTTTAACCTCCTGTTCCGTACAGGTTGCAATTTGTCCTGAGGATAAACGGGAAGACGTGGAACCAACGTGAGACTAGCTCTTGGTGTTGGGACAGGCACAGGTCACTCTATTTTCCCATCAGAAAGAAGAATTAACCACAGGCTCAGCCTGCCCCCTGGAACCAGAACAGGGCCTGAAGCCATTCTGCGATTTTGCGGCCAGCTCCCATAAAAACGAGTTGTAAAATGGAGGTTCAGGGCACTGCAATTCACAAACCTGCAGAGTTATAAATGATAACTCTCGTCCACAAATATATTGAGGGAAGGCAAAGAAGAGGATTTGAAATCAAGGCAGAATTGCAGGAAACAGATTTCAGGAGGTAGATACGAATCGCCTTTAAAGCACATGAAAAGCGGCAAAACGTTGACAATGATGCCCTTGGCCAAAAAGGGCGTATGCGTTTTTTCCTGAATATATTCAGGAAAAAACGCATACGCCCTTTTTGGCCAACCAAGCAACCTGGAAAGGCAAATCAGCGCTACAAAGAAGTCTCGCTTCCCATCGGTCAAAAGGGCCATGCTGAAAAAAGTGTCAAAACCAGAAATGCAGGACAGGCCATGGAGAAATGGGAGCCTTGCTACACTGATGGGCGGGATGTAAATTGCCAAGAGCCACTCTGGAGAAGTGTCCGGTGAGTCCTGAAACATCTGAAAAACACAGCTTAGAGAGCATAGGGCACTTCCACTCATGGGGGTATAAATTGGGAAAATTAAAAATCAGCAAGACACAAGCACCCCAAAGTTTAGGGCTGCTCTGTTGACCAGGACCTCCACTTCATTCCACCTTAAATATCCCAGGAAAGAGAAAAATGGATAAAGAAGTTGTGGTCCTTATGTACAATGGAATATCACTCAGCCAGGAAATCAATGTCGTAAGGTTAGTAGCAGCATGATGAGTGGATTTAGGTACGACGATTCTAAGTGAAATAAGTCACACAGAAAAGGACACTTCTCATAAGGTATCACTGATAGAGGGAATGTAAAAACCGTTACATTTGAACTGAATTACAAAACAGAACAGAGTCACACATGCAGAAAACACACTATGGCTGCTTAACGGGAAAGGTGAGGTGGGGTGATACATAAAACAAGGGTATCAAATTAGCTCAGATACCATTCCATAAACCCAATATGTAATAGACAAGACCTACTCCTTGCTCAGAGAACTGGACTCAACACGCCCTATTCACCGCACAAGAATATATCTGACTAATAATAATCGTAAAACCTATGTATTGATATCTCTCTGTTAGTGTGTCAAGTGGGTGTAAAGCGGCATAAACACAGCAGTGAAAAGCAGCTAAACCCCATTATAAAAATAAATTACTTTGAAACACCCATGAAACAAAGACAGTGAAAGAGAGAGAAATTCTTACACAATGCGTTCAGGGGCTGTGATGCAACCTGGATTGACCATATCTAGACGCACAGCTGGATGAGACATAAGGGTGGACACTCTTGGGGCTGAGAGGTTTGGTGAGGTTGGGTGAGCAAACGCAGACCCTTTAAAGTAATACTGCGTGGTACCCATCGCATGGGTCCCAAATCTCCAGGTTCAAGGGCATCTTCCTACATCAAAAACATGCATGAGAAACCCAGAAGATGGTACACCGTGTGATGGGGAAAGGTTTCTAAAACGCACCTCATTTCTCATCTCCTTGTGCCCGGGTTCGCAATTCCAGCCGCTTTACTAGCAAGCTCCCTACTTGGAGCATCAGCACCTTTAACTTCCTGTTCCGTACAGGTTGCAATTTGTCCTGAGGATAAACGGGAAGACGTGGAACCAACGAGAGACTAGCTCTTGGTGTTGGGACAGGCACAGGTCACTCTATTTTCCCATCAGAAAGAAGAATTAACCACAGGCTCAGCCTGACCCCCGGAACCAGAACAGGGCCTGAAGCCATTCTGCGATTTTGCGGCCAGCTCCCATAAAAACGAGTTGTAAAATGGAGGTTCAGGGCACTGCAATTCACAAACCTGCAGAGTTATAAATGATAACTCTCGTCCACAAATATATTGAGGGGAGGCAAAGAAGAGGATTTGAAATCAAGGCAGAATTGCAGGAAACAGATTTCAGGAGGTAGATACGAATCGCCTTTAAAGCACATGAAAAGCGGCAAAACGTTGACAATGATGCCCTTGGCCAAAAAGGGCATATGCGTTTTTTCCTGAATATATTCAGGAAAAAACGCATACGCCCTTTTTGGCCAACCAAGCAACCTGGAAAGGCAAATCAGCGCTACAAAGAAGTCTCGCTTCCCATCGGTCAAAAGGGCCATGCTGAAAAAAGTGTCAAAACCAGAAATGCAGGACAGGCCATGGAGAAATGGGAGCCTTGCTACACTGATGGGCGGGATGTAAATTGCCAACAGCCACTCTGGAGAAGTGTCCGGTGAGTCCTGAAACATCTGAAAAACACAGCTTAGAGAGCATAGGGCACTTCCACTCATGGGGGTATAAATTGGGAAAATTAAAAATCAGCAAGACACAAGCACCCCAAAGTTGAGGGCTGCTCTGTTGACCAGGACCTCCACTTCATTCCACCTTAAATATCCCAGGAAAGAGAAAAATGGATAAAGAAGTTGTGGTCCTTATGTACAATGGAATATCACTCAGCCAGGAAATCAATGTCGTAAGGTTAGTAGCAGCATGATGAGTGGATTTAGGTACGACGATTCTAAGTGAAATAAGTCACACAGAAAAGGACACTTCTCATAAGGTATCACTGATAGAGGGAATGTAAAAACCGTTACACTTGAACTGAATTACAAAACAGAACAGAGTCACACATGCAGAAAACACACTATGGCTGCTTAACGGGAAAGGTGAGGTGGGGTGATACATAAAACAAGGGTATCAAATTAGCTCAGATACCATTCCATAAACCCAATATGTAATAGACAAGACCTACTCCTTGCTCAGAGAACTGGACTCAACACGCCCTATTCACCGCACAAGAATATATCTGACTAATAATAATCGTAAAACCTATGTATTGATATCTCTCTGTTAGTGTGTCAAGTGGGTGTAAAGCGGCATAAACACAGCAGTGAAAAGCAGCTAAACCCCATTATAAAAATAAATTACTTTGAAACACCCATGAAACAAAGACAGTGAAAGAGAGAGAAATTCTTACACAATGCGTTCAGGGGCTGTGATGCAACCTGGATTGACCATATCTAGACGCACAGCTGGATGAGACATAAGGGTGGACACTCTTGGGGCTGAGAGGTTTGGTGAGGTTGGGTGAGCAAACACAGACCCTTTAAAGTAATACTGCGTGGTACCCATCGCATGGGTCCCAAATCTCCAGGTTCAAGGGCATCTTCCTACATCAAAAACATGCATGAGAAACCCAGAAGATGGTACACCGTGTGATGGGGAAAGGTTTCTAAAACGCACCTCATTTCTCATCTCCTTGTGCCCGGGTTCGCCATTCCAGCCGCTTTACTAGCAACCTCCCTACTTGGGGCATCAGCACCTTTAACCTCCTGTTCCGTACAGGTTGCAATTTGTCCTGAGGATAAACGGGAAGACGTGGAACCAACGAGAGACTAGCTCTTGGTGTTGGGACAGGCACAGGTCACTCTATTTTCCCATCAGAAAGAAGAATTAACCACAGGCTCAGCCTGACCCCCGGAACCAGAACAGGGCCTGAAGCCATTCTGCGATTTTGCGGCCAGCTCCCATAAAAACGAGTTGTAAAATGGAGGTTCAGGGCACTGCAATTCACAAACCTGCAGAGTTATTAATCATAACTCTCGTCCACAAATATATTGAGGGAAGGCAAAGAAGAGGATTTGAAATCAAGGCAGAATTGCAGGAAACAGATTTCAGGAGGTAGATACGAATCGCCTTTAAAGCACATGAAAAGCGGCAAAACGTTGACAATGATGCCCTTGGCCAAAAAGGGCGTATGCGTTTTTTCCTGATTATATTCAGGAAAAAACGCATACGCCCTTTTTGGCCAACCAAGCAACCTGGAAAGGCAAATCAGCGCTACAAAGAAGTCTCAATTCCCATCGGTCAAAAGGGCCATGCTGAAAAAAGTGTCAAAACCAGAAATGCAGGACAGGCCATGGAGAAATGGGAGCCTTGCTACACTGATGGGCGGGATGTAAATTGCCAACAGCCACTCTGGAGAAGTGTCCGGTGAGTCCTGAAACATCTGAAAAACACAGCTTAGAGAGCATAGGGCACTTCCACTCATGGGGGTATAAATTGGGAAAATGAAAAATCAGCAAGACACAAGCACCCCAAAGTTTAGGGCTGCTCTGTTGACCAGGACCTCCACTTCATTCCACCTTAAATATCCCAGGAAAGAGAAAAATGGATAAAGAAGTTGTGGTCCTTATGTACAATGGAATATCACTCAGCCAGGAAATCAATGTCGTAAGGTTAGTAGCAGCATGATGAGTGGATTTAGGTACGACGATTCTAAGTGAAATAAGTCACACAGAAAAGGACACTTCTCATAAGGTATCACTGATAGAGGGAATGTAAAAACCGTTACACTTGAACTGAATTACAAAACAGAACAGAGTCACACATGCAGAAAACACACTATGGCTGCTTAACGGGAAAGGTGAGGTGGGGTGATACATAAAACAAGGGTATCAAATTAGCTCAGATACCATTCCATAAACCCAGTATGTAATAGACAAGACCTACTCCTTGCTCAGAGAACTGGACTCAACACGCCCTATTCACCGCACAAGAATATATCTGACTAACAATAGTCGTAAAAACTATGTATTGATATCTCTCTGTTAGTGTGTCAAGTGGGTGTAAAGCGGCATAAACACAGCAGTGAAAAGCAGCTAAACCCCATTATAAAAATAAATTACTTTGAAACACCCATGAAACAAAGACAGTGAAAGAGAGAGAAATTCTTACACAATGCGTTCAGG
Organism: Balaenoptera borealis; assembly: GCF_965194805.1. Lineage (NCBI taxonomy): Eukaryota > Metazoa > Chordata > Mammalia > Artiodactyla > Balaenopteridae > Balaenoptera > Balaenoptera borealis. The sequence continues at coordinate 137,856 of NW_028122985.1, forward strand.
GGCTGTGATGCAACCTGGATTGACCATATCTAGACGCACAGCTGGATGAGACATAAGGGTGGACACTCTTGGGGCTGAGAGGTTTGGTGAGGTTGGGTGAGCAAACGCAGACCCTTTAAAGTAATACTGCGTGGTACCGATCGCATGGGTCCCAAAACTCCAGGTTCAAGGGCATCTTCCTACATCAAAAACATGCATGAGAAACCCAGAAGATGGTACACCGTGTGATGGGGAAAGGTTTCTAAAACGCACCTCATTTCTCATCTCCTTGTGCCTGGGTTCGCCATTCCAGCCGCTTTACTAGCAAGCTCCCTACTTGGAGCATCAGCACTTTTAACCTCCTGTTCCGTACAGGTTGCAATTTGTCCTGAGGATAAACGGGAAGACGTGGAACCAACGTGAGACTAGCTCTTGGTGTTGGGACAGGCACAGGTCACTCTATTTTCCCATCAGAAAGAAGAATTAACCACAGGCTCAGCCTGCCCCCCGGAACCAGAACAGGGCCTGAAGCCATTCTGCGATTTTGCGGCCAGCTCCCATAAAAACGAGTTGTAAAATGGAGGTTCAGGGCACTGCAATTCACAAACCTGCAGAGTTATAAATGATAACTCTCGTCTACAAATATATTGAGGGGAGGCAAAGAAGAGGATTTGAAATCAAGGCAGAATTGCAGGAAACAGATTTCAGGAGGTAGATACGAATCGCCTTTAAAGCACATGAAAAGCGGCAAAACGTTGACAATGATGCCCTTGGCCAAAAAGGGCGTATGCGTTTTTTCCTGAATATATTCAGGAAAAAACGCATACGCACTTTTTGGCCAACCAAGCCACCTGGAAAGGCAAATCAGCGCTACAAAGAAGTCTCGCTTCCCATCGGTCAAAAGGGCCATGCTGAAAAAAGTGTCAAAACCAGAAATGCAGGACAGGCCATGGAGAAACGGGAGCCTTGCTACACTGATGGGCGGGATGTAAATTGCCAAGAGCCACTCTGGAGAAGTGTCCGGTGAGTCCTGAAACATCTGAAAAACACAGCTTAGAGAGCATAGGGCACTTCCACTCATGGGGGTATAAATTGGGAAAATGAAAAATCAGCAAGACACAAGCACCCCAAAGTTGAGGGCTGCTCTGTTGACCAGGACCTCCACTTCATTCCACCTTAAATATCCCAGGAAAGAGAAAAATGGATAAAGAAGTTGTGGTCCTTATGTACAATGGAATATCACTCAGCCAGGAAATCAATGTCGTAAGGTTAGTAGCAGCATGATGAGTGGATTTAGGTACAACGATTCTAAGTGAAATAAGTCACACAGAAAAGGACACTTCTCATAAGGTATCACTGATAGAGGGAATGTAAAAACCGTTACACTTGAACTGAATTACAAAACAGAACAGAGTCACACATGCAGAAAACACACTATGGCTGCTTAACGGGAAAGGTGAGGTGGGGTGATACATAAAACAAGGGTATCAAATTAGCTCAGATACCATTCCATAAACCCAATATGTAATAGACAAGACCTACTCCTTGCTCAGAGAACTGGACTCAACACGCCCTATTCACCGCACAAGAATATATCTGACTAATAATAATCGTAAAACCTATGTATTGATATCTCTCTGTTAGTGTGTCAAGTGGGTGTAAAGCGGCATAAACACAGCAGTGAAAAGCAGCTAAACCCCATTATAAAAATAAATTACTTTGAAACACCCATGAAACAAAGACAGTGAAAGAGAGAGAAATTCTTACACAATGCGTTCAGGGGCTGTGATGCAACCTGGATTGACCATATCTAGACGCACAGCTGGATGAGACATAAGGGTGGACACTCTTGGGGCTGAGAGGTTTGGTGAGGTTGGGTGAGCAAACACAGACCCTTTAAAGTAATACTGCGTGGTACCCATCGCATGGGTCCCAAATATCCAGGTTCAAGGGCATCTTCCTACATCAAAAACATGCATGAGAAACCCAGAAGATGGTACACCGTGTGATGGGGAAAGGTTTCTAAAACGCACCTCATTTCTCATCTCCTTGTGCCCGGGTTCGCCATTCCAGCCGCTTTACTAGCAAGCTCCCTACTTGGAGAATCAGCACCTTTAACCTCCTGTTCCATGCAGGTTGCAATTTGTCCTGAGGATAAACGGGAAGACGTGGAACCAACGAGAGACTAGCTCTTGGTGTTGGGACAGGCACAGGTCCCTGTATTTTCCCATCAGAAAGAAGAATTAACCACAGGCTCAGCCTGCCCCCCGGAACCAGAACAGGGCCTGAAGCCATTCTGCGATTTTGCGGCCAGCTCCCATAAAATCGAGTTATAAAATGGAGGTTCAGGGCACTGCAATTCACAAACCTGCAGAGTTATAAATGATAACTCTCGTCCACAAATATATTGAGGGGAGGCAAAGAAGAGGATTTGAAATCAAGGCAGAATTGCAGGAAACAGATTTCAGGAGGTAGATACGAATCGCCTTTAAAGCACATGAAAAGCGGCAAAACGTTGACAATGATGCCCTTGGCCAAAAAGGGTGTATGCGTTTTTTCCTGAATATATTCAGGAAAAAACGCATACGCCCTTTTTGGCCAACCAAGCCACCTGGAAAGGCAAATCAGCGCTACAAAGAAGTCTCGCTTCCCATCGGTCAAAAGGGCCATGCTGAAAAAAGTGTCAAAACCAGAAATGCAGGACAGGCCATGGAGAAATGGGAGCCTTGCTACACTGATGGGCGGGATGTAAATTGCCAACAGCCACTCTGGAGAAGTGTACGGTGAGTCCTGAAACATCTGAAAAACACAGCTTAGAGAGCATAGGGCACTTCCACTCATGGGGGTATAAATTGGGAAAATTAAAAATCAGCAAGACACAAGCACCCCAAAGTTGAGGGCTGCTCTGTTGACCAGGACCTCCACTTCATTCCACCTTAAATATCCCAGGAAAGAGAAAAATGGATAAAGAAGTTGTGGTCCTTATGTACAATGGAATATCACTCAGCCAGGAAATCAATGTCGTAAGGTTAGTAGCAGCATGATGAGTGGATTTAGGTACGACGATTCTAAGTGAAATAAGTCACACAGAAAAGGACACTTCTCATAAGGTATCACTGATAGAGGGAATGTAAAAACCGTTACACTTGAACTGAATTACAAAACAGAACAGAGTCACACATGCAGAAAACACACTATGGCTGCTTAACGGGAAAGGTGAGGTGGGGTGATACATAAAACAAGGGTATCAAATTAGCTCAGATACCATTCCATAAACCCAATATGTAATAGACAAGACCTACTCCTTGCTCAGAGAACTGGACTCAACACGCCCTATTCACCGCACAAGAATATATCTGACTAATAATAATCGTAAAACCTATGTATTGATATCTCTCTGTTAGTGTGTCAAGTGGGTGTAAAGCGGCATAAACACAGCAGTGAAAAGCAGCTAAACCCCATTATAAAAATAAATTACTTTGAAACACCCATGAAACAAAGACAGTGAAAGAGAGAGAAATTCTTACACAATGCGTTCAGGGGCTGTGATGCAACCTGGATTGACCATATCTAGACGCACAGCTGGATGAGACATAAGGGTGGACACTCTTGGGGCTGAGAGGTTTGGTGAGGTTGGGTGAGCAAACACAGACCCTTTAAAGTAATACTGCGTGGTACCCATCGCATGGGTCCCAAATCTCCAGGTTCAAGGGCATCTTCCTACATCAAAAACATGCATGAGAAACCCAGAAGATGGTACACCGTGTGATGGGGAAAGGTTTCTAAAACGCACCTCATTTCTCATCTCCTTGTGCCCGGGTTCGCCATTCCAGCCGCTTTACTAGCAACCTCCCTACTTGGGGCATCAGCACCTTTAACCTCCTGTTCCGTACAGGTTGCAATTTGTCCTGAGGATAAACGGGAAGACGTGGAACCAACGAGAGACTAGCTCTTGGTGTTGGGACAGGCACAGGTCACTCTATTTTCCCATCAGAAAGAAGAATTAACCACAGGCTCAGCCTGACCCCCGGAACCAGAACAGGGCCTGAAGCCATTCTGCGATTTTGCGGCCAGCTCCCATAAAAACGAGTTGTAAAATGGAGGTTCAGGGCACTGCAATTCACAAACCTGCAGAGTTATTAATCATAACTCTCGTCCACAAATATATTGAGGGAAGGCAAAGAAGAGGATTTGAAATCAAGGCAGAATTGCAGGAAACAGATTTCAGGAGGTAGATACGAATCGCCTTTAAAGCACATGAAAAGCGGCAAAACGTTGACAATGATGCCCTTGGCCAAAAAGGGCGTATGCGTTTTTTCCTGAATATATTCAGGAAAAAACGCATACGCCCTTTTTGGCCAACCAAGCAACCTGGAAAGGCAAATCAGCGCTACAAAGAAGTCTCGCTTCCCATCGGTCAAAAGGGCCATGCTGAAAAAAGTGTCAAAACCAGAAATGCAGGACAGGCCATGGAGAAATGGGAGCCTTGCTCCACTGATGGGCGGGATGTAAATTGCCAACAGCCACTCTGGAGAAGTGTCCGGTGAGTCCTGAAACATCTGAAAAACACAGCTTAGAGAGCATAGGGCACTTCCACTCATGGGGGTATAAATTGGGAAAATTAAAAATCAGCAAGACACAAGCACCCCAAAGTTTAGGGCTGCTCTGTTGACCAGGACCTCCACTTCATTCCACCTTAAATATCCCAGGAAAGAGAAAAATGGATAAAGAAGTTGTGGTCCTTATGTACAATGGAATATCACTCAGCCAGGAAATCAATGTCGTAAGGTTAGTAGCAGCATGATGAGTGGATTTAGGTACGACGATTCTAAGTGAAATAAGTCACACAGAAAAGGACACTTCTCATAAGGTATCACTGATAGAGGGAATGTAAAAACCGTTACACTTGAACTGAATTACAAAACAGAACAGAGTCACACATGCAGAAAACACACTATGGCTGCTTAACGGGAAAGGTGAGGTGGGGTGATACATAAAACAAGGGTATCAAATTAGCTCAGATACCGTTCCATAAACCCAATATGTAATAGACAAGACCTACTCCTTGCTCAGAGAACTGGACTCAACACGCCCTATTCACCGCACAAGAATATATCTGACTAATAATAATCGTAAAACCTATGTATTGATATCTCTCTGTTAGTGTGTCAAGTGGGTGTAAAGCGGCATAAACACAGCAGTGAAAAGCAGCTAAACCCCATTATAAAAATAAATTACTTTGAAACAACCATGAAACAAAGACAGTGAAAGAGAGAGAAATTCTTACACAATGCGTTCAGGGGCTGTGATGCAACCTGGATTGACCATATCTAGACGCACAGCTGGATGAGACATAAGGGTGGACACTCTTGGGGCTGAGAGGTTTGGTGAGGTTGGGTGAGCAAACGCAGACCCTTTAAAGTAATACTGCGTGGTACCCATCGCATGGGTCCCAAATCTCCAGGTTCAAGGGCATCTTCCTACATCAAAAACATGCATGAGAAACCCAGAAGATGGTACACCGTGTGATGGGGAAAGGTTTCTAAAACGCACCTCATTTCTCATCTCCTTGTGCCCGGGTTCGCCATTCCAGCCGCTTTACTAGCAAGCTCCCTACTTGGAGCATCAGCACCTTTAACCTCCTGTTCCATGCAGGTTGCAATTTGTCCTGAGGATAAACGGGAAGACGTGGAACCAACGAGAGACTAGCTCTTGGTGTTGGGACAGGCACAGGTAACTCTATTTTCCCATCAGAAAGAAGAATTAACCACAGGCTCAGCCTGCCCCCCGGAACCAGAACAGGGCCTGAAGCCATTCTGCGATTTTGCGACCAGCTCCCATAAAATCGAGTTATAAAATGGAGGTTCAGGGCACTGCAATTCACAAACCTGCAGAGTTATAAATGATAACTCTCGTCCACAAATATATTGAGGGAAGGCAAAGAAGAGGATTTGAAATCAAGGCAGAATTGCACGAAACAGATTTCAGGAGGTAGATACGAATCGCCTTTAAAGCACATGAAAAGCGGCAAAACGTTGACAATGATGCCCTTGGCCAAAAAGGGCGTATGCGTTTTTTCCTGAATATATTCAGGAAAAAACGCATACGCCCTTTTTGGCCAACCAAGCAACCTGGAAAGGCAAATCAGCGCTACAAAGAAGTCTCGCTTCCCATCGGTCAAAAGGGCCATGCTGAAAAAAGTGTCAAAACCAGAAATGCAGGACAGGCCATGGAGAAATGGGAGCCTTGCTACACTGATGGGCGGGATGTAAATTGCCAAGAGCCACTCCGGAGAAGTGTTCGGTGAGTCCTGAAACATCTGAAAAACACAGCTTAGAGAGCATAGGGCACTTCCACTCATGGGGGTATAAATTGGGAAAATTAAAAATCAGCAAGACACAAGCACCCCAAAGTTTAGGGCTGCTCTGTTGACCAGGACCTCCACTTCATTCCACCTTCAATATCCCAGGAAAGAGAAAAATGGATAAAGAAGTTGTGGTCCTTATGTACAATGGAATATCACTCAGCCATGAAATCAATGTCGTAAGGTTAGTAGCAGCATGATGAGTGGATTTAGGTACGACGATTCTAAGTGAAATAAGTCACACAGAAAAGGACACTTCTCATAAGGTATCACTGATAGAGGGAATGTAAAAACCGTTACACTTGAACTGAATTACAAAACAGAACAGAGTCACACATGCAGAAAACACACTATGGCTGCTTAACGGGAAAGGTGAGGTGGGGTGATACATAAAACAAGGGTATCAAATTAGCTCAGATACCGTTCCATAAACCCAATATGTAATAGACAAGACCTACTCCTTGCTCAGAGAACTGGACTCAACACGCCCTATTCACCGCACAAGAATATATCTGACTAATAATAATCGTAAAACCTATGTATTGATATCTCTCTGTTAGTGTGTCAAGTGGGTGTAAAGCGGCATAAACACAGCAGTGAAAAGCAGCTAAACCCCATTATAAAAATAAATTACTTTGAAACACCCATGAAACAAAGACAGTGAAAGAGAGAGAAATTCTTACACAATGCGTTCAGGGGCTGTGATGCAACCTGGATTGACCATATCTAGACGCACAGCTGGATGAGACATAAGGGTGGACACTCTTGGGGCTGAGAGGTTTGGTGAGGTTGGGTGAGCAAACGCAGACCCTTTAAAGAAATACTGCGTGGTACCCATCGCATGGGTCCCAAATCTCCAGGTTCAAGGGCATCTTCCTACATCAAAAACATGCATGAGAAACCCAGAAGATGCTACACCGTGTGATGGGGAAAGGTTTCTGAAACGCACCTCATTTCTCATCTCCTTGTGCCCGGGTTCGCCATTCCAGCTGCTTTACTAGCAAGCTCCCTACTTGGAGCATCAGCACCTTTAACCTCCTGTTCCATACAGGTTGCAATTTGTCCTTAGGATAAACGGGAAGAAGTGGAACCAACGAGAGACTAGCTCTTGGTGTTGGGACAGGCACAGGTCACTCTATTTTCCCATCAGAAAGAAGAATTAACCACAGGCTCAGCCTGACCCCCGGAACCAGAACAGGGCCTGAAGCCATTCTGCGATTTTGCGGCCAGCTCCCATAAAAACGAGTTGTAAAATGGAGGTTCAGGGCACTGCAATTCACAAACCTGCAGAGTTATAAATGATAACTCTCGTCCACAAATATATTGAGGGGAGGCAAAGAAGAGGATTTGAAATCAAGGCAGAATTGCAGGAAACAGATTTCAGGAGGTAGATACGAATCGCCTTTAAAGCACATGAAAAGCGGCAAAACGTTGACAATGATGCCCTTGGCCAAAAAGGGCGTATGCGTTTTTTCCTGAATATATTCAGGAAAAAACGCATACGCCCTTTTTGGCCAACCAAGCAACCTGGAAAGGCAAATCAGCGCTACAAAGAAGTCTCGCTTCCCATCGGTCAAAAGGGCCATGCTGAAAAAAGTGTCAAAACCAGAAATGCAGGACAGGCCATGGAGAAATGGGAGCCTTGCTACACTGATGGGCGGGATGTAAATTGCCAAGAGCCACTCTGGAGAAGTGTCCGGTGAGTCCTGAAACATCTGAAAAACACAGCTTAGAGAGCATAGGGCACTTCCACTCATGGGGGTATAAATTGGGAAAATTAAAAATCAGCAAGACACAAGCACCCCAAAGTTTAGGGCTGCTCTGTTGACAAGGACCTCCACTTCATTCCACCTTAAATATCCCAGGAAAGAGAAAAATGGATAAAGAAGTTGTGGTCCTTATGTACAATGGAATATCACTCAGCCAGGAAATCAATGTCGTAAGGTTAGTAGCAGCATGATGAGTGGATTTAGGTACGACGATTCTAAGTGAAATAAGTCACACAGAAAAGGACACTTCTCATAAGGTATCACTGATAGAGGGAATGTAAAAACCGTTACACTTGAACTGAATTACAAAACAGAACAGAGTCACACATGCAGAAAACACACTATGGCTGCTTAACGGGAAAGGTGAGGTGGGGTGATACATAAAACAAGGGTATCAAATTAGCTCAGATACCGTTCCATAAACCCAATATGTAATAGACAAGACCTACTCCTTGCTCAGAGAACTGGACTCAACACGCCCTATTCACCGCACAAGAATATATCTGACTAATAATAATCGTAAAACCTATGTATTGATATCTCTCTGTTAGTGTGTCAAGTGGGTGTAAAGCGGCATAAACACAGCAGTGAAAAGCAGCTAAACCCCATTATAAAAATAAATTACTTTGAAACACCCATGAAACAAAGACAGTGAAAGAGAGAGAAATTCTTACACAATGCGTTCAGGGGCTGTGATGCAACCTGGATTGACCATATCTAGACGCACAGCTGGATGAGACATAAGGGTGGACACTCTTGGGGCTGAGAGGTTTGGTGAGGTTGGGTGAGCAAACGCAGACCCTTTAAAGAAATACTGCGTGGTACCCATCGCATGGGTCCCAAATCTCCAGGTTCAAGGGCATCTTCCTACATCAAAAACATGCATGAGAAACCCAGAAGATGCTACACCGTGTGATGGGGAAAGGTTTCTGAAACGCACCTCATTTCTCATCTCCTTGTGCCCGGGTTCGCCATTCCAGCTGCTTTACTAGCAAGCTCCCTACTTGGAGCATCAGCACCTTTAACCTCCTGTTCCATACAGGTTGCAATTTGTCCTTAGGATAAACGGGAAGAAGTGGAACCAACGAGAGACTAGCTCTTGGTGTTGGGACAGGCACAGGTCACTCTATTTTCCCATCAGAAAGAAGAATTAACCACAGGCTCAGCCTGACCCCCGGAACCAGAACAGGGCCTGAAGCCATTCTGCGATTTTGCGGCCAGCTCCCATAAAAACGAGTTGTAAAATGGAGGTTCAGGGCACTGCAATTCACAAACCTGCAGAGTTATAAATGATAACTCTCGTCCACAAATATATTGAGGGGAGGCAAAGAAGAGGATTTGAAATCAAGGCAGAATTGCAGGAAACAGATTTCAGGAGGTAGATACGAATCGCCTTTAAAGCACATGAAAAGCGGCAAAACGTTGACAATGATGCCCTTGGCCAAAAAGGGCGTATGCGTTTTTTCCTGAATATATTCAGGAAAAAACGCATACGCCCTTTTTGGCCAACCAAGCAACCTGGAAAGGCAAATCAGCGCTACAAAGAAGTCTCGCTTCCCATCGGTCAAAAGGGCCATGCTGAAAAAAGTGTCAAAACCAGAAATGCAGGACAGGCCATGGAGAAATGGGAGCCTTGCTACACTGATGGGCGGGATGTAAATTGCCAAGAGCCACTCTGGAGAAGTGTCCGGTGAGTCCTGAAACATCTGAAAAACACAGCTTAGAGAACATAGGGCACTTCCACTCATGGGGGTATAAATTGGGAAAATTAAAAATCAGCAAGACAAAAGCACCCCAAAGTTGAGGGCTGCTCTGTTGACCAGGACCTCCACTTCATTCCACCTTAAATATCCCAGGAAAGAGAAAAATGGATAAAGAAGTTGTGGTCCTTATGTACAATGGAATATCACTCAGCCAGGAAATCAATGTCGTAAGGTTAGTAGCAGCATGATGAGTGGATTTAGGTACGACGATTCTAAGTGAAATAAGTCACACAGAAAAGGACACTTCTCATAAGGTATCACTGATAGAGGGAATGTAAAAACCGTTACACTTGAACTGAATTACAAAACAGAACAGAGTCACACATGCAGAAAACACACTATGGCTGCTTAACGGGAAAGGTGAGGTGGGGTGATACATAAAACAAGGGTATCAAATTAGCTCAGATACCATTCCATAAACCCAATATGTAATAGACAAGACCTACTCCTTGCTCAGAGAACTGGACTCAACACGCCCTATTCACCGCACAAGAATATATCTGACTAATAATAATCGTAAAACCTATGTATTGATATTTCTCTGTTAGTGTGTCAAGTGGGTGTAAAGCGGCATAAACACAGCAGTGAAAAGCAGCTAAACCCCATTATAAAAATAAATTACTTTGAAACACCCATGAAACAAAGACAGTGAAAGAGAGAGAAATTCTTACACAATGCGTTCAGGGGCTGTGATGCAACCTGGATTGACCATATCTAGACGCACAGCTGGATGAGACATAAGGGTGGACACTCTTGGGGCTGAGAGGTTTGGTGAGGTTGGGTGAGCAAACGCAGACCCTTTAAAGTAATACTGCGTGGTACCCATCGCATGGGTCCCAAATCTCCAGGTTCAAGGGCATCTTCCTACATCAAAAACATGCATGAGAAACCCAGAAGATGGTACACCGTGTGATGGGGAAAGGTTTCTAAAACGCACCTCATTTCTCCTCTCCTTGTGCCCGGGTTCGCCATTCCAGCCGCTTTACTAGCAAGCTCCCTACTTGGAGCATCAGCACCTTTAACCTCCTGTTCCGTACAGGTTGCAATTTGTCCTGAGGATAAACGGGAAGACGTGGAACCAACGAGAGACTAGCTCTTGGTGTTGGGACAGGCACAGGTCACTCTATTTTCCCATCAGAAAGAAGAATTAACCACAGGCTCAGCCTGACCCCCGGAACCAGAACAGGGCCTGAAGCCATTCTGCGATTTTGCGGCCAGCTCCCATAAAAACGAGTTGTAAAATGGAGGTTCAGGGCACTGCAATTCACAAACCTGCAGAGTTATAAATGATAACTCTCGTCCACAAATATATTGAGGGGAGGCAAAGAAGAGGATTTGAAATCAAGGCAGAATTGCAGGAAACAGATTTCAGGAGGTAGATACGAATCGCCTTTAAAGCACATGAAAAGCGGCAAAACGTTGACAATGATGCCCTTGGCCAAAAAGGGCGTATGCGTTTTTTCCTGAATATATTCAGGAAAAAACGCATACGCCCTTTTTGGCCAACCAAGCAACCTGGAAAGGCAAATCAGCGCTACAAAGAAGTCTCGCTTCCCATCGGTCAAAAGGGCCATGCTGAAAAAAGTGTCAAAACCAGAAATGCAGGACAGGCCATGGAGAAATGGGAGCCTTGCTACACTGATGGGCGGGATGTAAATTGCCAAGAGCCACTCTGGAGAAGTGTCCGGTGAGTCCTGAAACATCTGAAAAACACAGCTTAGAGAGCATAGGGCACTTCCACTCATGGGGGTATAAATTGGGAAAATTAAAAATCAGCAAGACACAAGCACCCCAAAGTTTAGGGCTGCTCTGTTGACCAGGACCTCCACTTCATTCCACCTTAAATATCCCAGGAAAGAGAAAAATGGATAAAGAAGTTGTGGTCCTTATGTACAATGGAATATCACTCAGCCAGGAAATCAATGTCGTAAGGTTAGTAGCAGCATGATGAGTGGATTTAGGTACGACGATTCTAAGTGAAATAAGTCACACAGAAAAGGACACTTCTCATAAGGTATCACTGATAGAGGGAATGTAAAAACCGTTACACTTGAACTGAATTACAAAACAGAACAGAGTCACACATGCAGAAAACACACTATGGCTGCTTAACGGGAAAGGTGAGGTGGGGTGATACATAAAACAAGGGTATCAAATTAGCTCAGATACCATTCCATAAACCCAATATGTAATAGACAAGACCTACTCCTTGCTCAGAGAACTGGACTCAACACGCCCTATTCACCGCACAAGAATATATCTGACTAATAATAATCGTAAAACCTATGTATTGATATCTCTCTGTTAGTGTGTCAAGTGGGTGTAAAGCGGCATAAACACAGCAGTGAAAAGCAGCTAAACCCCATTATAAAAATAAATTACTTTGAAACACCCATGAAACAAAGACAGTGAAAGAGAGAGAAATTCTTACACAATGCGTTCAGGGGCTGTGATGCAACCTGGATTGACCATATCTAGACGCACAGCTGGATGAGACATAAGGGTGGACACTCTTGGGGCTGAGAGGTTTGGTGAGGTTGGGTGAGCAAACACAGACCCTTTAAAGTAATACTGCGTGGTACCCATCGCATGGGTCCCAAATCTCCGGGTTCAAGGGCATCTTCCTACATCAAAAACATGCATGAGAAACCCAGAAGATGGTACACCGTGTGATGGGGAAAGGTTTCTAAAACGCACCTCATTTCTCATCTCCTTGTGCCCGGGTTCGCCATTCCAGCCGCTTTACTAGCAACCTCCCTACTTGGGGCATCAGCACCTTTAACCTCCTGTTCCGTACAGGTTGCAATTTGTCCTGAGGATAAACGGGAAGACGTGGAACCAACGTGAGACTAGCTCTTGGTGTTGGGACAGGCACAGGTCACTCTATTTTCCCATCAGAAAGAAGAATTAACCACAGGCTCAGCCTGCCCCCCGGAACCAGAACAGGGCCTGAAGCCATTCTGCGATTTTGCGGCCAGCTCCCATAAAAACGAGTTGTAAAATGGAGGTTCAGGGCACTGCAATTCACAAACCTGCAGAGTTATAAATGATAACTGTCGTCCACAAATATATTGAGGGGAGGCAAAGAAGAGGATTTGAAATCAAGGCAGAATTGCAGGAAACAGATTTCAGGAGGTAGATACGAATCGCCTTTAAAGCACATGAAAAGCGGCAAAACGTTGACAATGATGCCCTTGGCCAAAAAGGGCATATGCGTTTTTTCCTGAATATATTCAGGAAAAAACGCATACGCCCTTTTTGGCCAACCAAGCAACCTGGAAAGGCAAATCAGCGCTACAAAGAAGTCTCGCTTCCCATCGGTCAAAAGGGCCATGCTGAAAAAAGTGTCAAAACCAGAAATGCAGGACAGGCCATGGAGAAATGGGAGCCTTGCTACACTGATGGGCGGGATGTAAATTGCCAAGAGCCACTCTGGAGAAGTGTCCGGTGAGTCCTGAAACATCTGAAAAACACAGCTTAGAGAGCATAGGGCACTTCCACTCATGTGGGTATAAATTGGGAAAATTAAAAATCAGCAAGACACAAGCACCCCAAAGTTTAGGGCTGCTCTGTTGACCAGGACCTCCACTTCATTCCACCTTAAATATCCCAGGAAAGAGAAAAATGGATAAAGAAGTTGTGGTCCTTATGTACAATGGAATATCACTCAGCCAGGAAATCAATGTCGTAAGGTTAGTAGCAGCATGATGAGTGGATTTAGGTACGACGATTCTAAGTGAAATAAGTCACACAGAAAAGGACACTTCTCATAAGGTATCACTGATAGAGGGAATGTAAAAACCGTTACACTTGAACTGAATTACAAAACAGAACAGAGTCACACATGCAGAAAACACACTATGGCTGCTTAACGGGAAAGGTGAGGTGGGGTGATACATAAAACAAGGGTATCAAATTAGCTCAGATACCATTCCATAAACCCAATATGTAATAGACAAGACCTACTCCTTGCTCAGAGAACTGGACTCAACACGCCCTATTCACCGCACAAGAATATATCTGACTAATAATAATCGTAAAACCTATGTATTGATATCTCTCTGTTAGTGTGTCAAGTGGGTGTAAAGCGGCATAAACACAGCAGTGAAAAGCAGCTAAACCCCATTATAAAAATAAATTACTTTGAAACACCCATGAAACAAAGACAGTGAAAGAGAGAGAAATTCTTACACAATGCGTTCAGGGGCTGTGATGCAACCTGGATTGACCATATCTAGACCCACAGCTGGATGAGACATAAGGGTGGACACTCTTGGGGCTGAGAGGTTTGGTGAGGTTGGGTGAGCAAACACAGACCTTTTAAAGTAATACTGCGTGGTACCCATCGCATGGGTCCCAAATCTCCGGGTTCAAGGGCATCTTCCTACATCAAAAACATGCATGAGAAACCCAGAAGATGGTACACCGTGTGATGGGGAAAGGTTTCTAAAACGCACCTCATTTCTCATCTCCTTGTGCCCGGGTTCGCCATTCCAGCCGCTTTACTAGCAAGCTCCCTACTTGGGGCATCAGCACCTTTAACCTCCTGTTCCGTACAGGTTGCAATTTGTCCTGAGGATAAACGGGAAGACGTGGAACCAACGAGAGACTAGCTCTTGGTGTTGGGACAGGCACAGGTCACTCTATTTTCCCATCAGAAAGAAGAATTAACCACAGGCTCAGCCTGCCCCCCGGAACCAGAACAGAGCCTGAAGCCATTCTGCGATTTTGCGGCCAGCTCCCATAAAAACGAGTTGTAAAATGGAGGTTCAGGGCACTGCAATTCACAAACCTGCAGAGTTATAAATGATAACTGTCGTCCACAAATATATTGAGGGGAGGCAAAGAAGAGGATTTGAAATCAAGGCAGAATTGCAGGAAACAGATTTCAGGAGGTAGATACGAATCGCCTTTAAAGCACATGAAAAGCGGCAAAACGTTGACAATGATGCCCTTGGCCAAAAAGGGCGTATGCGTTTTTTCCTGAATATATTCAGGAAAAAACGCATACGCCCTTTTTGGCCAACCAAGCAACCTGGAAAGGCAAATCAGCGCTACAAACAAGTCTCGCTTCCCATCGGTCAAAAGGGCCATGCTGAAAAAAGTGTCAAAACCAGAAATGCAGGACAGGCCATGGAGAAATGGGAGCCTTGCTACACTGATGGGCGGGATGTAAATTGCCAAGAGCCACTCTGGAGAAGTGTCCGGTGAGTCCTGAAACATCTGAAAAACACAGCTTAGAGAGCATAGGGCACTTCCACTCATGGGGGTATAAATTGGGAAAATTAAAAATCAGCAAGACACAAGCACCCCAAAGTTTAGGGCTGCTCTGTTGACCAGGACCTCCACTTCATTCCACCTTAAATATCCCAGGAAAGAGAAAAATGGATAAAGAAGTTGTGGTCCTTATGTACAATGGAATATCACTCAGCCAGGAAATCAATGTCGTAAGGTTAGTAGCAGCATGATGAGTGGATTTAGGTACGACGATTCTAAGTGAAATAAGTCACACAGAAAAGGACACTTCTCATAAGGTATCACTGATAGAGGGAATGTAAAAACCGTTACACTTGAACTGAATTACAAAACAGAACAGAGTCACACATGCAGAAAACACACTATGGCTGCTTAACGGGAAAGGTGAGGTGGGGTGATACATAAAACAAGGGTATCAAATTAGCTCAGATACCATTCCATAAACCCAATATGTAATAGACAAGACCTACTCCTTGCTCAGAGAACTGGACTCAACACGCCCTATTCACCGCACAAGAATATATCTGACTAATAATAATCGTAAAACCTATGTATTGATATCTCTCTGTTAGTGTGTCAAGTGGGTGTAAAGTGGCATAAACACAGCAGTGAAAAGCAGCTAAACCCCATTATAAAAATAAATTACTTTGAAACACCCATGAAACAAAGACAGTGAAAGAGAGAGAAATTCTTACACAATGCGTTCAGGGGCTGTGATGCAACCTGGATTGACCATATCTAGACCCACAGCTGGATGAGACATAAGGGTGGACACTCTTGGGGCTGAGAGGTTTGGTGAGGTTGGGTGAGCAAACGCAGACCCTTTAAAGGAATACTGCGTGGTACCCATCGCATGGGTCCCAAATCTCCAGGTTCAAGGGCATCTTCCTACATCAAAAACATGCATGAGAAACCCAGAAGATGGTACACCGTGTGATGGGGAAAGGTTTCTAAAACGCACCTCATTTCTCATCTCCTTGTGCCCGGGTTCGCCATTCCAGCCGCTTTACTAGCAAGCTCCCTACTTGGAGCATCAGCACCTTTAACCTCCTGTTCCGTACAGGTTGCAATTTGTCCTGAGGATAAACGGGAAGACGTGGAACCAACGTGAGACTAGCTCTTGGTGTTGGGAAAGGCACAGGTCACTCTATTTTCCCATCAGAAAGAAGAATTAACCACAGGCTCAGCCTGCCCCCCGGAACCAGAATAGGGCCTGAAGCCATTCTGCGATTTTGCGGCCAGCTCCCATAAAAACGAGTTGTAAAATGGAGGTTCAGGGCACTGCAATTCACAAACCTGCAGAGTTATAAATGATAACTCTCGTCGACAAATATATTGAGGGAAGGCAAAGAAGAGGATTTGAAATCAAGGCAGAATTGCAGGAAACAGATTTCAGGAGGTAGATACGAATCGCCTTTAAAGCACATGAAAAGCGGCAAAACGTTGACAATGATGCCCTTGGCCAAAAAGGGCGTATGCGTTTTTTCCTGAATATATTCAGGAAAAAACGCATACGCCCTTTTTGGCCAACCAAGCAACCTGGAAAGGCAAATCAGCGCTACAAAGAAGTCTCGCTTCCCATCGGTCAAAAGGGCCATGCTGAAAAAAGTGTCAAAACCAGAAATGCAGGACAGGCCATGGAGAAATGGGAGCCTTGCTACACTGATGGGCGGGATGTAAATTGCCAAGAGCCACTCTGGAGAAGTGTCCGGTGAGTCCTGAAACATCTGAAAAACAGAGCTTAGAGAGCATAGGGCACTTCCACTCATGGGGGTATAAATTGGGAAAATTAAAAATCAGCAAGACACAAGCACCCCAAAGTTTAGGGCTGCTCTGTTGACCAGGACCTCCACTTCATTCCACCTTAAATATCCCAGGAAAGAGAAAAATGGATAAAGAAGTTGTGGTCCTTATGTACAATGGAATATCACTCAGCCAGGAAATCAATGTCGTAAGGTTAGTAGCAGCATGATGAGTGGATTTAGGTACGACGATTCTAAGTGAAATAAGTCACACAGAAAAGGACACTTCTCATAAGGTATCACTGATAGAGGGAATGTAAAAACCGTTACACTTGAACTGAATTACAAAACAGAACAGAGTCACACATGCAGAAAACACACTATGGCTGCTTAACGGGAAAGGTGAGGTGGGGTGATACATAAAACAAGGGTATCAAATTAGCTCAGATACCATTCCATAAACCCAATATGTAATAGACAAGACCTACTCCTTGCTCAGAGAACTGGACTCAACACGCCCTATTCACCGCACAAGAATATATCTGACTAATAATAATCGTAAAACCTATGTATTGATATCTCTCTGTTAGTGTGTCAAGTGGGTGTAAAGCGGCATAAACACAGCAGTGAAAAGCAGCTAAACCCCATTATAAAAATAAATTACTTTGAAACACCCATGAAACAAAGACAGTGAAAGAGAGAGAAATTCTTACACAATGCGTTCAGGGGCTGTGATGCAACCTGGATTGACCATATCTAGACCCACAGCTGGATGAGACATAAGGGTGGACACTCTTGGGGCTGAGAGGTTTGGTGAGGTTGGGTGAGCAAACACAGACCTTTTAAAGTAATACTGCGTGGTACCCATCGCATGGGTCCCAAATCTCCGGGTTCAAGGGCATCTTCCTACATCAAAAACATGCATGAGAAACCCAGAAGATGGTACACCGTGTGATGGGGAAAGGTTTCTAAAACGCACCTCATTTCTCATCTCCTTGTGCCCGGGTTCGCCATTCCAGCCGCTTTACTAGCAAGCTCCCTACTTGGGGCATCAGCACCTTTAACCTCCTGTTCCGTACAGGTTGCAATTTGTCCTGAGGATAAACGGGAAGACGTGGAACCAACGAGAGACTAGCTCTTGGTGTTGGGACAGGCACAGGTCACTCTATTTTCCCATCAGAAAGAAGAATTAACCACAGGCTCAGCCTGCCCCCCGGAACCAGAACAGAGCCTGAAGCCATTCTGCGATTTTGCGGCCAGCTCCCATAAAAACGAGTTGTAAAATGGAGGTTCAGGGCACTGCAATTCACAAACCTGCAGAGTTATAAATGATAACTGTCGTCCACAAATATATTGAGGGGAGGCAAAGAAGAGGATTTGAAATCAAGGCAGAATTGCAGGAAACAGATTTCAGGAGGTAGATACGAATCGCCTTTAAAGCACATGAAAAGCGGCAAAACGTTGACAATGATGCCCTTGGCCAAAAAGGGCGTATGCGTTTTTTCCTGAATATATTCAGGAAAAAACGCATACGCCCTTTTTGGCCAACCAAGCAACCTGGAAAGGCAAATCAGCGCTACAAAGAAGTCTCGCTTCCCATCGGTCAAAAGGGCCATGCTGAAAAAAGTGTCAAAACCAGAAATGCAGGACAGGCCATGGAGAAATGGGAGCCTTGCTACACTGATGGGCGGGATGTAAATTGCCAAGAGCCACTCTGGAGAAGTGTCCGGTGAGTCCTGAAACATCTGAAAAACACAGCTTAGAGAGCATAGGGCACTTCCACTCATGGGGGTATAAATTGGGAAAATTAAAAATCAGCAAGACACAAGCACCCCAAAGTTTAGGGCTGCTCTGTTGACCAGGACCTCCACTTCATTCCACCTTAAATATCCCAGGAAAGAGAAAAATGGATAAAGAAGTTGTGGTCCTTATGTACAATGGAATATCACTCAGCCAGGAAATCAATGTCGTAAGGTTAGTAGCAGCATGATGAGTGGATTTAGGTACGACGATTCTAAGTGAAATAAGTCACACAGAAAAGGACACTTCTCATAAGGTATCACTGATAGAGGGAATGTAAAAACCGTTACACTTGAACTGAATTACAAAACAGAACAGAGTCACACATGCAGAAAACACACTATGGCTGCTTAACGGGAAAGGTGAGGTGGGGTGATACATAAAACAAGGGTATCAAATTAGCTCAGATACCATTCCATAAACCCAATATGTAATAGACAAGACCTACTCCTTGCTCAGAGAACTGGACTCAACACGCCCTATTCACCGCACAAGAATATATCTGACTAATAATAATCGTAAAACCTATGTATTGATATCTCTCTGTTAGTGTGTCAAGTGGGTGTAAAGTGGCATAAACACAGCAGTGAAAAGCAGCTAAACCCCATTATAAAAATAAATTACTTTGAAACACCCATGAAACAAAGACAGTGAAAGAGAGAGAAATTCTTACACAATGCGTTCAGGGGCTGTGATGCAACCTGGATTGACCATATCTAGACCCACAGCTGGATGAGACATAAGGGTGGACACTCTTGGGGCTGAGAGGTTTGGTGAGGTTGGGTGAGCAAACGCAGACCCTTTAAAGGAATACTGCGTGGTACCCATCGCATGGGTCCCAAATCTCCAGGTTCAAGGGCATCTTCCTACATCAAAAACATGCATGAGAAACCCAGAAGATGGTACACCGTGTGATGGGGAAAGGTTTCTAAAACGCACCTCATTTCTCATCTCCTTGTGCCCGGGTTCGCCATTCCAGCCGCTTTACTAGCAAGCTCCCTACTTGGAGCATCAGCACCTTTAACCTCCTGTTCCGTACAGGTTGCAATTTGTCCTGAGGATAAACGGGAAGACGTGGAACCAACGTGAGACTAGCTCTTGGTGTTGGGAAAGGCACAGGTCACTCTATTTTCCCATCAGAAAGAAGAATTAACCACAGGCTCAGCCTGCCCCCCGGAACCAGAATAGGGCCTGAAGCCATTCTGCGATTTTGCGGCCAGCTCCCATAAAAACGAGTTGTAAAATGGAGGTTCAGGGCACTGCAATTCACAAACCTGCAGAGTTATAAATGATAACTCTCGTCGACAAATATATTGAGGGAAGGCAAAGAAGAGGATTTGAAATCAAGGCAGAATTGCAGGAAACAGATTTCAGGAGGTAGATACGAATCGCCTTTAAAGCACATGAAAAGCGGCAAAACGTTGACAATGATGCCCTTGGCCAAAAAGGGCGTATGCGTTTTTTCCTGAATATATTCAGGAAAAAACGCATACGCCCTTTTTGGCCAACCAAGCAACCTGGAAAGGCAAATCAGCGCTACAAAGAAGTCTCGCTTCCCATCGGTCAAAAGGGCCATGCTGAAAAAAGTGTCAAAACCAGAAATGCAGGACAGGCCATGGAGAAATGGGAGCCTTGCTACACTGATGGGCGGGATGTAAATTGCCAAGAGCCACTCTGGAGAAGTGTCCGGTGAGTCCTGAAACATCTGAAAAACAGAGCTTAGAGAGCATAGGGCACTTCCACTCATGGGGGTATAAATTGGGAAAATTAAAAATCAGCAAGACACAAGCACCCCAAAGTTTAGGGCTGCTCTGTTGACCAGGACCTCCACTTCATTCCACCTTAAATATCCCAGGAAAGAGAAAAATGGATAAAGAAGTTGTGGTCCTTATGTACAATGGAATATCACTCAGCCAGGAAATCAATGTCGTAAGGTTAGTAGCAGCATGATGAGTGGATTTAGGTACGACGATTCTAAGTGAAATAAGTCACACAGAAAAGGACACTTCTCATAAGGTATCACTGATAGAGGGAATGTAAAAACCGTTACACTTGAACTGAATTACAAAACAGAACAGAGTCACACATGCAGAAAACACACTATGGCTGCTTAACGGGAAAGGTGAGGTGGGGTGATACATAAAACAAGGGTATCAAATTAGCTCAGATACCATTCCATAAACCCAATATGTAATAGACAAGACCTACTCCTTGCTCAGAGAACTGGACTCAACACGCCCTATTCACCGCACAAGAATATATCTGACTAATAATAATCGTAAAACCTATGTATTGATATCTCTCTGTTAGTGTGTCAAGTGGGTGTAAAGTGGCATAAACACAGCAGTGAAAAGCAGCTAAACCCCATTATAAAAATAAATTACTTTGAAACACCCATGAAACAAAGACAGTGAAAGAGAGAGAAATTCTTACACAATGCGTTCAG
The DNA here is from genome assembly GCF_965194805.1 of Balaenoptera borealis. Lineage (NCBI taxonomy): Eukaryota > Metazoa > Chordata > Mammalia > Artiodactyla > Balaenopteridae > Balaenoptera > Balaenoptera borealis. The sequence goes on from NW_028122985.1 coordinate 158,975, forward strand.
GGGCTGTGATGCAACCTGGAATGACCATATCTAGACCCACAGCTGGATGAGACATAAGGGTGGACACTCTTGGGGATGAGAGGTTTGGTGAGGTTGGGTGAGCAAACGCAGACCCTTTAAAGTAATACTGCGTGGTACCCATCGCATGGGTCCCAAATCTCCAGGTTCAAGGGCATCTTCCTACATCAAAAACATGCATGAGAAACCCAGAAGATGGTACACCGTGTGATGGGGAAAGGTTTCTAAAACGCACCTCATTTCTCATCTCCTTGTGCCCGGGTTCGCCATTCCAGCCGCTTTACTAGCAAGCTCCCTAATTGGAGCATCAGCACCTTTAACCTCCTGTTCCGTACAGGTTGCAATTTGTCCTGAGGATAAACGGGAAGACGTGGAACCAACGAGAGACTAGCTCTTGGTGTTGGGACAGGCACAGGTCACTCTATTTTCCCATCAGAAAGAAGAATTAACCACAGGCTCAGCCTGACCCCCGGAACCAGAACAGAGCCTGAAGCCATTCTGCGATTTTGCGGCCAGCTCCCATAAAAACGAGTTGTAAAATGGAGGTTCAGGGCACTGCAATTCACAAACCTGCAGAGTTATAAATGATAACTCTTGTCCAAAAATATATTGAGGGGAGGCAAAGAAGAGGATTTGAAATCAAGGCAGAATTGCAGGAAACAGATTTCAGGAGGTAGATACGAATCGCCTTTAAAGCACATGAAAAGCGGCAAAACGTTGACAATGATGCCCTTGGTCAAAAAGGGCGTATGCGTTTTTTCCTGAATATATTCAGGAAAAAACGCATACGCCCTTTTTGGCCAACCAAGCAACCTGGAAAGGCAAATCAGCGCTACAAAGAAGTCTCGCTTCCCATCGGTCAAAAGGGCCATGCTGAAAAAAGTGTCAAAACCAGAAATGCAGGACAGGCCATGGAGAAATGGGAGCCTTGCTACACTGATGGGCGGGATGTAAATTGCCAAGAGCCACTCTGGAGAAGTGTCCGGTGAGTCCTGAAACATCTGAAAAACACAGCTTAGAGAGCATAGGGCACTTCCACTCATGGGGGTATAAATTGGGAAAATGAAAAATCAGCAAGACACAAGCACCCCAAAGTTTAGGGCTGCTCTGTTGACCAGGACCTCCACTTCATTCCACCTTAAATATCCCAGGAAAGAGAAAAATGGATAAAGAAGTTGTGGTCCTTATGTACAATGGAATATCACTCAGCCAGGAAATCAATGTCGTAAGGTTAGTAGCAGCATGATGAGTGGATTTAGGTACGACGATTCTAAGTGAAATAAGTCACACAGAAAAGGACACTTCTCATAAGGTATCACTGATAGAGGGAATGTAAAAACCGTTACACTTGAACTGAATTACAAAACAGAACAGAGTCACACATGCAGAAAACACACTATGGCTGCTTAACGGGAAAGGTGAGGTGGGGTGATACATAAAACAAGGGTATCAAATTAGCTCAGATACCGTTCCATAAACCCAATATGTAGTAGACAAGACCTACTCCTTGCTCAGAGAACTGGACTCAACACGCCCTATTCACCGCACAAGAATATATCTGACTAGTAATAATCTTAAAACCTATGTATTGATATCTCTCTGTTAGTGTGTCAAGTGGGTGTAAAGCGGCATAAACACAGCCGTGAAAAGCAGCTAAACCCCATTATGAAAATAAATTACTTTGAAAAACCCATGAAACAACGACAGTGAAAGAGATAGAAATTCTTACACAATGAGTTCAGGGGCTGTGATGCAACCTGGATTGACCATATCTAGACGCACAGCTGGATGAGACATAAGGGTGGACACTCTTGGGGCTGAGAGGTTTGGTGAGGTTGGTTGAGCAAACGCAGACCCTTTAAAGTAATACTGCGTGGTACCCATCGCATGGGTCCCAAATCTCCAGGTTCAAGGGCATCTTCCTACATCAAAAACATGCATGAGAAACCCAGAAGATGGTACACCGTGTGATGGGGAAAGGTTTCTAAAACGCACCTCATTTCTCATCTCCTTGTGCCCGGGTTCGCCATTCCAGCCGCTTTACTAGCAAGCTCCCTACTTGGAGCATCAGCACCTTTAACCTCCTGTTCCGTACAGGATGCAATTTGTCCTGAGGATAAACGGGAAGACGTAGAACCAACGAGAGACTAGCTCTTGGTGTTGGGACAGGCACAGGTCACTCTATTTTCCCATCAGAAAGAAGAATTAACCACAGGCTCAGCCTGCCCCCCGGAACCAGAACAGGGCCTGAAGCCATTCTGCGATTTTGCGGCCAGCTCCCATAAAAACGAGTTGTAAAATGGAGGTTCAGGGCACTGCAATTCACAAACCTGCAGAGTTATAAATGATAACTCTCGTCCACAAATATATTGAGGGGAGGCAAAGAAGAGGATTTGAAATCAAGGCAGAATTGCAGGAAACAGATTTCAGGAGGTAGATACGAATCGCCTTTAAAGCACATGAAAAGCGGCAAAACGTTGACAATGATGCCCTTGGCCAAAAAGGGCGTATGCGTTTTTTCCTGAATATATTCAGGAAAAAACGCATACGCCCTTTTTGGCCAACCAAGCAACCTGGAAAGGCAAATCAGCGCTACAAAGAAGTCTCGCTTCCCATCGGTCAAAAGGGCCATGCTGAAAAAAGTGTCAAAACCAGAAATGCAGGACAGGCCATGGAGAAATGGGAGCCTTGCTACACTGATGGGCGGGATGTAAATTGCCAAGAGCCACTCTGGAGAAGTGTCCGGTGAGTCCTGAAACATCTGAAAAACACAGCTTAGAGAGCATAGGGCACTTCCACTCATGGGGGTATAAATTGGGAAAATTAAAAATCAGCAAGACACAAGCACCCCAAAGTTTAGGGCTGCTCTGTTGACCAGGACCTCCACTTCATTCCACCTTAAATATCCCAGGAAAGAGAAAAATGGATAAAGAAGTTGTGGTCCTTATGTACAATGGAATATCACTCAGCCAGGAAATCAATGTCGTAAGGTTAGTAGCAGCATGATGAGTGGATTTAGGTACGACGATTCTAAGTGAAATAAGTCACACAGAAAAGGACACTTCTCATAAGGTATCACTGATAGAGGGAATGTAAATACCATTACACTTGAACTGAATTACAAAAGAGAACAGAGTCACACATGCAGAAAACACACTATGGCTGCTTAACGGGAAAGGTGAGGTGGGGTGATACATAAAACAAGGGTATCAAATTAGCTCAGATACCGTTCCATAAACCCAATATGTAATAGACAAGACCTACTCCTTGCTCAGAGAACTGGACTCAACACGCCCTATTCACCGCACAAGAATATATCTGACTAATAATAATCGTAAAACCTATGTATTGATATCTCTCTGTTAGTGTGTCAAGTGGGTGTAAAGCGGCATAAACACAGCAGTGAAAAGCAGCTAAACCCCATTATAAAAATAAATTACTTTGAAACACCCATGAAACAAAGACAGTGAAAGAGAGAGAAATTCTTACACAATGCGTTCAGGAGCTGTGATGCAACCTGGATTGACCATATCTAGACGCACAGCTGGATGAGACATAAGGGTGGACACTCTTGGGGCTGAGAGGTTTGGTGAGGTTGGGTGAGCAAACACAGACCCTTTAAAGTAATACTGCGTGGTACCCATCGCATGGGTCCCAAATCTCCAGGTTCAAGGGCATCTTCCTACATCAAAAACATGCATGAGAAACCCAGAAGATGGTACACCGTGTGATGGGGAAAGGTTTCTAAAACGCACCTCATTTCTCATCTCCTTGTGCCCGGGTTCGCCATTCCAGCCGCTTTACTAGCAAGCTCCCTACTTGGGGCATCAGCACCTTTAACCTCCTGTTCCGTACAGGTTGCAATTTGTCCTGAGGATAAACGGGAAGACGTGGAACCAACGAGAGACTAGCTCTTGGTGTTGGGACAGGCACAGGTCACTCTATTTTCCCATCAGAAAGAAGAATTAACCACAGGCTCAGCCTGCCCCCCGGAACCAGAACAGGGCCTGAAGCCATTCTGCGATTTTGCGGCCAGCTCCCATAAAAACGAGTTGTAAAATGGAGGTTCAGGGCACTGCAATTCACAAACATGCAGAGTTATAAATGATAACTCTCGTCCACAAATATATTGAGGGAAGGCAAAGAAGAGGATTTGAAATCAAGGCAGAATTGCAGGAAACAGATTTCAGGAGGTAGATACGAATCGCCTTTAAAGCACATGAAAAGCGGCAAAACGTTGACAATGATGCCCTTGGCCAAAAAGGGCGTATGCGTTTTTTCCTGAATATATTCAGGAAAAAACGCATACGCCCTTTTTGGCCAACCAAGCAACCTGGAAAGGCAAATCAGCGCTACAAACAAGTCTCGCTTCCCATCGGTCAAAAGGGCCATGCTGAAAAAAGTGTCAAAACCAGAAATGCAGGACAGGCCATGGAGAAATGGGAGCCTTGCTACACTGATGGGCGGGATGTAAATTGCCAAGAGCCACTCTGGAGAAGTGTCCGGTGAGTCCTGAAACATCTGAAAAACACAGCTTAGAGAGCATAGGGCACTTCCACTCATGAGGGTATAAATTGAGAAAATTAAAAATCAGCAAGACACAAGCACCCCAAAGTTTAGGGCTGCTCTGTTGACCAGGACCTCCACTTCATTCCACCTTAAATATCCCAGGAAAGAAAAAAATGGATAAAGAAGTTGTGGTCCTTATGTACAATGGAATATCACTCAGCCAGGAAATCAATGTCGTAAGGTTAGTAGCAGCATGATGAGTGGATTTAGGTACGACGATTCTAAGTGAAATAAGTCACACAGAAAAGGACACTTCTCATAAGGTATCACTGATAGAGGGAATGTAAAAACCGTTACACTTGAACTGAATTACAAAACAGAACAGAGTCACACATGCAGAAAACACACTATGGCTGCTTAACGGGAAAGGTGAGGTGGGTTGATACATAAAACAAGGGTATCAAATTAGCTCAGATACCATTCCATAAACCCAATATGTAATAGACAAGACCTACTCCTTGCTCAGAGAACTGGACTCAACACGCCCTATTCACCGCACAAGAATATATCTGACTAATAATAATCGTAAAACCTATGTATTGATATCTCTCTGTTAGTGTGTCAAGTGGGTGTAAAGCGGCATAAACACAGCAGTGAAAAGCAGCTAAACCCCATTATAAAAATAAATTACTTTGAAACACCCATGAAACAAAGACAGTGAAAGAGAGAGAAATTCTTACACAATGCGTTCAGGGGCTGTGATGCAACCTGGATTGACCATATCTAGACGCACAGCTGGATGAGACATAAGGGTGGACACTCTTGGGGCTGAGAGGTTTGGTGAGGTTGGGTGAGCAAACACAGACCTTTTAAAGTAATACTGCGTGGTACCCATCGCATGGGTCCCAAATCTCCGGGTTCAAGGGCATCTTCCTACATCAAAAACATGCATGAGAAACCCAGAAGATGGTACACCGTGTGATGGGGAAAGGTTTCTAAAACGCACCTCATTTCTCATCTCCTTGTGCCCGGGTTCGCCATTCCAGCCGCTTTACTAGCAAGCTCCCTACTTGGGGCATCAGCACCTTTAACCTCCTGTTCCGTACAGGTTGCAATTTGTCCTGAGGATAAACGGGAAGACGTGGAACCAACGAGAGACTAGCTCTTGGTGTTGGGACAGGCACAGGTCACTCTATTTTCCCATCAGAAAGAAGAATTAACCACAGGCTCAGCCTGACCCCCGGAACCAGAACAGAGCCTGAAGCCATTCTGCGATTTTGCGGCCAGCTCCCATAAAAACGAGTTGTAAAATGGAGGTTCAGGGCACTGCAATTCACAAACCTGCAGAGTTATAAATGATAACTGTCGTCCACAAATATATTGAGGGGAGGCAAAGAAGAGGATTTGAAATCAAGGCAGAATTGCAGGAAACAGATTTCAGGAGGTAGATACGAATCGCCTTTAAAGCACATGAAAAGCGGCAAAACGTTGACAATGATGCCCTTGGCCAAAAAGGGCGTATGCGTTTTTTCCTGAATATATTCAGGAAAAAACGCATACGCCCTTTTTGGCCAACCAAGCAGCCTGGAAAGGCAAATCAGCGCTACAAAGAAGTCTCGCTTCCCATCGGTCAAAAGGGCCATGCTGAAAAAAGTGTCAAAACCAGAAATGCAGGACAGGCCATGGAGAAATGGGAGCCTTGCTACACTGATGGGCGGGATGTAAATTGCCAAGAGCCACTCTGGAGAAGTGTCCGGTGAGTCCTGAAACATCTGAAAAACACAGCTTAGAGAGCATAGGGCACTTCCACTCATGGGGGTATAAATTGGGAAAATTAAAAATCAGCAAGACACAAGCACCCCAAAGTTTAGGGCTGCTCTGTTGACCAGGACCTCCACTTCATTCCACCTTAAATATCCCAGGAAAGAGAAAAATGGATAAAGAAGTTGTGGTCCTTATGTACAATGGAATATCACTCAGCCAGGAAATCAATGTCGTAAGGTTAGTAGCAGCATGATGAGTGGATTTAGGTACGACGATTCTAAGTGAAATAAGTCACACAGAAAAGGACACTTCTCATAAGGTATCACTGATAGAGGGAATGTAAAAACCGTTACACTTGAACTGAATTACAAAACAGAACAGAGTCACACATGCAGAAAACACACTATGGCTGCTTAACGGGAAAGGTGAGGTGGGGTGATACATAAAACAAGGGTATCAAATTAGCTCAGATACCATTCCATAAACCCAATATGTAATAGACAAGACCTACTCCTTGCTCAGAGAACTGGACTCAACACGCCCTATTCACCGCACAAGAATATATCTGACTAATAATAATCGTAAAACCTATGTATTGATATCTCTCTGTTAGTGTGTCAAGTGGGTGTAAAGTGGCATAAACACAGCAGTGAAAAGCAGCTAAACCCCATTATAAAAATAAATTACTTTGAAACACCCATGAAACAAAGACAGTGAAAGAGAGAGAAATTCTTACACAATGCGTTCAGGGGCTGTGATGCAACCTGGATTGACCATATCTAGACCCACAGCTGGATGAGACATAAGGGTGGACACTCTTGGGGCTGAGAGGTTTGGTGAGGTTGGGTGAGCAAACGCAGACCCTTTAAAGTAATACTGCGTGGTACCCATCGCATGGGTCCCAAATCTCCAGGTTCAAGGGCATCTTCCTACATCAAAAACATGCATGAGAAACCCAGAAGATGGTACATCGTGTGATGGGGAAAGGTTTCTAAAACGCACCTCATTTCTCATCTCCTTGTGCCCGGGTTCGCCATTCCAGCCGCTTTACTAGCAAGCTCCCTACTTAGAGCATCAGCACCTTTAACCTCCTGTTCCGTACAGGTTGCAATTTGTCCTGAGGATAAACGGGAAGACGTGGAACCAACGTGAGACTAGCTCTTGGTGTTGGGACAGGCACAGGTCACTCTATTTTCCCATCAGAAAGAAGAATTAACCACAGGCTCAGCCTGCCCCCCGGAACCAGAATAGGGCCTGAAGCCATTCTGCGATTTTGCGGCCAGCTCCCATAAAAACGAGTTGTAAAATGGAGGTTCAGGGCACTGCAATTCACAAACCTGCAGAGTTATAAATGATAACTCTCGTCGACAAATATATTGAGGGAAGGCAAAGAAGAGGATTTGAAATCAAGGCAGAATTGCAGGAAACAGATTTCAGGAGGTAGATACGAATCGCCTTTAAAGCACATGAAAAGCGGCAAAACGTTGACAATGATGCCCTTGGCCAAAAAGGGCGTATGCGTTTTTTCCTGAATATATTCAGGAAAAAACGCATACGCCCTTTTTGGCCAACCAAGCAACCTGGAAAGGCAAATCAGCGCTACAAAGAAGTCTCGCTTCCCATCGGTCAAAAGGGCCATGCTGAAAAAAGTGTCAAAACCAGAAATGCAGGACAGGCCATGGAGAAATGGGAGCCTTGCTACACTGATGGGCGGGATGTAAATTGCCAAGAGCCACTCTGGAGAAGTGTCCGGTGAGTCCTGAAACATCTGAAAAACAGAGCTTAGAGAGCATAGGGCACTTCCACTCATGGGGGTATAAATTGGGAAAATTAAAAATCAGCAAGACACAAGCACCCCAAAGTTTAGGGCTGCTCTGTTGACCAGGACCTCCACTTCATTCCACCTTAAATATCCCAGGAAAGAGAAAAATGGATAAAGAAGTTGTGGTCCTTATGTACAATGGAATATCACTCAGCCAGGAAATCAATGTCGTAAGGTTAGTAGCAGCATGATGAGTGGATTTAGGTACGACGATTCTAAGTGAAATAAGTCACACAGAAAAGGACACTTCTCATAAGGTATCACTGATAGAGGGAATGTAAAAACCGTTACACTTGAACTGAATTACAAAACAGAACAGAGTCACACATGCAGAAAACACACTATGGCTGCTTAACGGGAAAGGTGAGGTGGGGTGATACATAAAACAAGGGTATCAAATTAGCTCAGATACCATTCCATAAACCCAATATGTAATAGACAAGACCTACTCCTTGCTCAGAGAACTGGACTCAACACGCCCTATTCACCGCACAAGAATATATCTGACTAATAATAATCGTAAAACCTATGTATTGATATCTCTCTGTTAGTGTGTCAAGTGGGTGTAAAGTGGCATAAACACAGCAGTGAAAAGCAGCTAAACCCCATTATAAAAATAAATTACTTTGAAACACCCATGAAACAAAGACAGTGAAAGAGAGAGAAATTCTTACACAATGCGTTCAGGGGCTGTGATGCAACCTGGATTGACCATATGTAGACGCACAGCTGGATGAGACATAAGGGTGGACACTCTTGGGGCTGAGAGGTTTGGTGAGGTTGGGTGAGCAAACGCAGACCCTTTAAAGGAATACTGCGTGGTACCCATCGCATGGGTCCCAAATCTCCAGGTTCAAGGGCATCTTCCTACATCAAAAACATGCATGAGAAACCCAGAAGATGGTACACCGTGTGATGGGGAAAGGTTTCTAAAACGCACCTCATTTCTCATCTCCTTGTGCCCGGGTTCGCCATTCCAGCCGCTTTACTAGCAAGCTCCCTACTTGGAGCATCAGCACCTTTAACCTCCTGTTCCGTACAGGTTGCAATTTGTCCTGAGGATAAACGAGAAGACGTGGAACCAACGAGAGACTAGCTCTTGGTGTTGGGACAGGCACAGGTCACTCTATTTTCCCATCAGAAAGAAGAATTAACCACAGGCTCAGCCTGCCCCCCGGAACCAGAACAGGGCCTGAAGCCATTCTGCGATTTTGCGGCCAGCTCCCATAAAAACGAGTTGTAAAATGGAGGTTCAGGGCACTGCAATTCACAAACCTGCAGAGTTATAAATGATAACTCTCGTCCACAAATATATTGAGGGGAGGCAAAGAAGAGGATTTGAAATCAAGGCAGAATTGCAGGAAACAGATTTCAGGAGGTAGATACGAATCGCCTTTAAAGCACATGAAAAGCGGCAAAACGTTGACAATGATGCCCTTGGCCAAAAAGGGCGTATGCGTTTTTTCCTGAATATATTCAGGAAAAAACGCATACGCCCTTTTTGGCCAACCAAGCAACCTGGAAAGGCAAATCAGCGCTACAAAGAAGTCTCGCTTCCCATCGGTCAAAAGGGCCATGCTGAAAAAAGTGTCAAAACCAGAAATGCAGGACAGGCCATGGAGAAATGGGAGCCTTGCTACACTGATGGGCGGGATGTAAATTGCCAAGAGTCACTCTGGGGAAGTGTCCGGTGAGTCCTGAAACATCTGAAAAACACAGCTTAGAGAGCATAGGGCACTTCCACTCATGGGGGTAGAAATTGGGAAAATTAAAAATCAGCAAGACACAAGCACCCCAAAGTTTAGGGCTGCTCTGTTGACCAGGACCTCCACTTCATTCCACCTTAAATATCCCAGGAAAGAGAAAAATGGATAAAGAAGTTGTGGTCCTTATGTACAATGGAATATCACTCAGCCAGGAAATCAATGTCGTAAGGTTAGTAGCAGCATGATGAGTGGATTTAGGTACGACGATTCTAAGTGAAATAAGTCACACAGAAAAGGACACTTCTCATAAGGTATCACTGATAGAGGGAATGTAAATACCATTACACTTGAACTGAATTACAAAAGAGAACAGAGTCACACATGCAGAAAACACACTATGGCTGCTTAACGGGAAAGGTGAGGTGGGGTGATACATAAAACAAGGGTATCAAATTAGCTCAGATACCGTTCCATAAACCCAATATGTAATAGACAAGACCTACTCCTTGCTCAGAGAACTGGACTCAAAACGCCCTATTCACCGCACAAGAATATATCTGACTAGTAATAATCTTAAAACCTATGTATTGATATCTCTCTGTTAGTGTGTCAAGTGGGTGTAAAGCGGCATAAACACAGCAGTGAAAAGCAGCTAAACCCCATTATAAAAATAAATTACTTTGAAACACCCATGAAACAAAGACAGTGAAAGAGAGAGAAATTCTTACACAATGCGTTCAGGGGCTGTGATGCAACCTGGATTGACCATATCTAGACCCACAGCTGGATGAGACATAAGGGTGGATACTCTTGGGTATGAGAGGTTTGGTGAGGTTGGGTGAGCAAACGCAGACCCTTTAAAGTAATACTGCGTGGTACCCATCGCATGGGTCCCAAATCTCCAGCTTCAAGGGCATCTTCCTACATCAAAAACATGCATGAGAAACCCAGAAGATGGTACACCGTGTGATGGGGAAAGGTTTCTAAAACGCACCTCATTTCTCATCTCCTTGTGCCCGGGTTCGCCATTCCAGCCGCTTTACTAGCAAGCTCCCTACTTGGGGCATCAGCACCTTTAACCTCCTGTTCCGTACAGGTTGCAATTTGTCCTGAGGATAAACGGGAAGACGTGGAACCAACGAGAGACTAGCTCTTGGTGTTGGGACAGGCACAGGTCACTCTATTTTCCCATCAGAAAGAAGAATTAACCACAGGCTCAGCCTGCCCCCCGGAACCAGAACAGGGCCTGAAGCCATTCTGCGATTTTGCGGCCAGCTCCCATAAAAACGAGTTGTAAAATGGAGGTTCAGGGCACTGCAATTCACAAACATGCAGAGTTATAAATGATAACTCTCGTCCACAAATATATTGAGGGAAGGCAAAGAAGAGGATTTGAAATCAAGGCAGAATTGCAGGAAACAGATTTCAGGAGGTAGATACGAATCGCCTTTAAAGCACATGAAAAGCGGCAAAACGTTGACAATGATGCCCTTGGCCAAAAAGGGCGTATGCGTTTTTTCCTGAATATATTCAGGAAAAAACGCATACGCCCTTTTTGGCCAACCAAGCAACCTGGAAAGGCAAATCAGCGCTACAAACAAGTCTCGCTTCCCATCGGTCAAAAGGGCCATGCTGAAAAAAGTGTCAAAACCAGAAATGCAGGACAGGCCATGGAGAAATGGGAGCCTTGCTACACTGATGGGCGGGATGTAAATTGCCAAGAGCCACTCTGGAGAAGTGTCCGGTGAGTCCTGAAACATCTGAAAAACACAGCTTAGAGAGCATAGGGCACTTCCACTCATGGGGGTAGAAATTGGGAAAATTAAAAATCAGCAAGACACAAGCACCCCAAAGTTTAGGGCTGCTCTGTTGACCAGGACCTCCACTTCATTCCACCTTAAATATCCCAGGAAAGAGAAAAATGGATAAAGAAGTTGTGGTCCTTATGTACAATGGAATATCACTCAGCCAGGAAATCAATGTCGTAAGGTTAGTAGCAGCATGATGAGTGGATTTAGGTACGACGATTCTAAGTGAAATAAGTCACACAGAAAAGGACACTTCTCATAAGGTATCACTGATAGAGGGAATGTAAATACCATTACACTTGAGCTGAATTACAAAAGAGAACAGAGTCACACATGCAGAAAACACACTATGGCTGCTTAACGGGAAAGGTGAGGTGGGGTGATACATAAAACAAGGGTATCAAATTAGCTCAGATACCGTTCCATAAACCCAATATATAATAGACAAGACCTACTCCTTGCTTAGAGAACTGGACTCAACACGCCCTATTCACCGCACAAGAATATATCTGACTAATAATAATCGTAAAACCTATGTATTGATATCTCTCTGTTAGTGTGTCAAGTGGGTGTAAAGCGGCATAAACACAGCAGTGAAAAGCAGCTAAACCCCATTATAAAAATAAATTACTTTGAAACAACCATGAAACAAAGACAGTGAAAGAGAGAGAAATTCTTACACAATGCGTTCAGGGGCTGTGATGCAACCTGGATTGACCATATCTAGACGCACAGCTGGATGAGACATAAGGGTGGACACTCTTGGGGCTGAGAGGTTTGGTGAGGTTGGGTGAGCAAACGCAGACCCTTTAAAGGAATACTGCGTGGTACCCATCGCATGGGTCCCAAATCTCCAGGTTCAAGGGGATCTTCCTACATCAAAAACATGCATGAGAAACCCAGAAGATGGTACACCGTGTGATGGGGAAAGGTTTCTAAAACGCACCTCATTTCTCATCTCCTTGTGCCCGGGTTCGCCATTCCAGCCGCTTTACTAGCAAGCTCCCTACTTGGAGCATCAGCACCTTTAACCTCCTGTTCCGTACAGGTTGCAATTTGTCCTGAGGATAAACGAGAAGACGTGGAACCAACGAGAGACTAGCTCTTGGTGTTGGGACAGGCACAGGTCACTCTATTTTCCCATCAGAAAGAAGAATTAACCACAGGCTCAGCCTGCCCCCCGGAACCAGAACAGGGCCTGAAGCCATTCTGCGATTTTGCGGCCAGCTCCCATAAAAACGAGTTGTAAAATGGAGGTTCAGGGCACTGCAATTCACAAACCTGCAGAGTTATAAATGATAACTCTCGTCCACAAATATATTGAGGGAAGGCAAAGAAGAGGATTTGAAATCAAGGCAGAATTGCAGGAAACAGATTTCAGGAGGTAGATACGAATCGCCTTTAAAGCACATGAAAAGCGGCAAAACGTTGACAATGATGCCCTTGGCCAAAAAGGGCGTATGCGTTTTTTCCTGAATATATTCAGGAAAAAACGCATACGCCCTTTTTGGCCAACCAAGCAACCTGGAAAGGCAAATCAGCGCTACAAAGAAGTCTCGCTTCCCATCGGTCAAAAGGGCCATGCTGAAAAAAGTGTCAAAACCAGAAATGCAGGACAGGCCATGGAGAAATGGGAGCCTTGCTACACTGATGGGCGGGATGTAAATTGCCAAGAGTCACTCTGGGGAAGTGTCCGGTGAGTCCTGAAACATCTGAAAAACACAGCTTAGAGAGCATAGGGCACTTCCACTCATGGGGGTATAAATTGGGAAAATTAAAAATCAGCAAGACACAAGCACCCCAAAGTTTAGGGCTGCTCTGTTGACCAGGACCTCCACTTCATTCCACCTTAAATATCCCAGGAAAGAGAAAAATGGATAAAGAAGTTGTGGTCCTTATGTACAATGGAATATCACTCAGCCAGGAAATCAATGTCGTAAGGTTAGTAGCAGCATGATGAGTGGATTTAGGTACGACGATTCTAAGTGAAATAAGTCACACAGAAAAGGACACTTCTCATAAGGTATCACTGATAGAGGGAATGTAAATACCATTACACTTGAACTGAATTACAAAAGAGAACAGAGTCACACATGCAGAAAACACACTATGGCTGCTTAACGGGAAAGGTGAGGTGGGGTGATACATAAAACAAGGGTATCAAATTAGCTCAGATACCGTTCCATAAACCCAATATGTAATAGACAAGACCTACTCCTTGCTCAGAGAACTGGACTCAAAACGCCCTATTCACCGCACAAGAATATATCTGACTAGTAATAATCTTAAAACCTATGTATTGATATCTCTCTGTTAGTGTGTCAAGTGGGTGTAAAGCGGCATAAACACAGCAGTGAAAAGCAGCTAAACCCCATTATAAAAATAAATTACTTTGAAACACCCATGAAACAAAGACAGTGAAAGAGAGAGAAATTCTTACACAATGCGTTCAGGGGCTGTGATGCAACCTGGATTGACCATATCTAGACCCACAGCTGGATGAGACATAAGGGTGGATACTCTTGGGTATGAGAGGTTTGGTGAGGTTGGGTGAGCAAACGCAGACCCTTTAAAGTAATACTGCGTGGTACCCATCGCATGGGTCCCAAATCTCCAGCTTCAAGGGCATCTTCCTACATCAAAAACATGCATGAGAAACCCAGAAGATGGTACACCGTGTGATGGGGAAAGGTTTCTAAAACGCACCTCATTTCTCATCTCCTTGTGCCCGGGTTCGCCATTCCAGCCGCTTTACTAGCAAGCTCCCTACTTGGGGCATCAGCACCTTTAACCTCCTGTTCCGTACAGGTTGCAATTTGTCCTGAGGATAAACGGGAAGACGTGGAACCAACGAGAGACTAGCTCTTGGTGTTGGGACAGGCACAGGTCACTCTATTTTCCCATCAGAAAGAAGAATTAACCACAGGCTCAGCCTGCCCCCCGGAACCAGAACAGGGCCTGAAGCCATTCTGCGATTTTGCGGCCAGCTCCCATAAAAACGAGTTGTAAAATGGAGGTTCAGGGCACTGCAATTCACAAACATGCAGAGTTATAAATGATAACTCTCGTCCACAAATATATTGAGGGAAGGCAAAGAAGAGGATTTGAAATCAAGGCAGAATTGCAGGAAACAGATTTCAGGAGGTAGATACGAATCGCCTTTAAAGCACATGAAAAGCGGCAAAACGTTGACAATGATGCCCTTGGCCAAAAAGGGCGTATGCGTTTTTTCCTGAATATATTCAGGAAAAAACGCATACGCCCTTTTTGGCCAACCAAGCAACCTGGAAAGGCAAATCAGCGCTACAAACAAGTCTCGCTTCCCATCGGTCAAAAGGGCCATGCTGAAAAAAGTGTCAAAACCAGAAATGCAGGACAGGCCATGGAGAAATGGGAGCCTTGCTACACTGATGGGCGGGATGTAAATTGCCAAGAGCCACTCTGGGGAAGTGTCTGGTGAGTCCTGATACATCTGAAAAACACAGCTTAGAGAGCATAGGGCACTTCCACTCATGGGGGTATAAATTGGGAAAATTAAAAATCAGCAAGACACAAGCACCCCAAAGTTTAGGGCTGCTTTGTTGACCGGGACCTCCACTTCATTCCACCTTAAATATCCCAGGAAAGAAAAAAATGGATAAAGAAGTTGTGGTCCTTATGTACAATGGAATATCACTCAGCCAGGAAATCAATGTCGTAAGGTTAGTAGCAGCATGATGAGTGGATTTAGGTACGACGATTCTAAGTGAAATAAGTCACACAGAAAAGGACACTTCTCATAAGGTATCACTGATAGAGGGAATGTAAAAACCGTTACACTTGAACTGAATTACAAAACAGAACAGAGTCACACATGCAGAAAACACACTATGGCTGCTTAACGGGAAAGGTGAGGTGGGGTGATACATAAAACAAGGGTATCAAATTAGCTCAGATACCGTTCCATAAACCCAATATGTAATAGACAAGACCTACTCCTTGCTCAGAGAACTGGACTCAACACGCCCTATTCACCGCACAAGAATATATCTGACTAATAATAATCCTAAAACCTATGTATTGATATCTCTCTGTTAGTGTGTCAAGTGGGTGTAAAGCGGCATAAACAGAGCAGTGAAAAGCAGCTAAACCCCATTATAAAAATAAATTACTTTGAAACACCCATGAAACAAAGACAGTGAAAGAGAGAGAAATTCTTACACAATGCTTTCAGGGGCTGTGATGCAACTTGGATTGACCATATCTAGAGGCACAGCTGGATGAGACATAAGGGAAGACACTCTTGGGGCTGAGAGGTTTGGAGAGGTTGGGTGAGCAAACACAGACCCTTTAAAGTAATACTGCGTGGTACCCATCGCATGGGTCCCAAATCTCCAGGTTCAAGGGCATCTTCCTACATCAAAAACATGCATGAGAAACCCAGAAGATGGTACACCGTGTGATGGGGAAAGGTTTCTAAAACGCACCTCATTTCTCATCTCCTTGTGCCCGGGTTCGCCATTCCAGCCGCTTTACTAGCAAGCTCCCTACTTGGAGCATCAGCACCTTTAACCTCCTATTCCGTAGAGGTTGCAATTTGTCCTGAGGATAAACGGGAAGACGTGGAACCAACGAGAGACTAGCTCTTGGTGTTGGGACAGGCACAGGTCACTCTATTTTCCCATCAGAAAGAAGAATTAACCACAGGCTCAGCCTGCCCCCCGGAACCAGAACAGGGCCTGAATCCATTCTGCGATTTTGCGGCCAGCTCCCATAAAAACGAGTTGTAAAATGGAGGTTCAGGGCACTGCAATTCACAAACCTGCAGTTATAAATGATAACTCTCGTCCACAAATATATTGAGGGAAGGCAACGAAGAGGATTTGAAATCAAGGCAGAATTGCAGGAAACAGATTTCAGGAAGTAGATTCGAATCGCATTTAAAGCACATGAAAAGCGGCAAAACGTTGACAATGATGCCCTTGGCCAAAAAGGGCGTATGCGTTTTTTCCTGAATATATTCAGGAAAAAACGCATACGCCCTTTTTGGCCAACCAAGCAACCTGGAAAGGCAAATCAGTGCTACAAAGCATTCTCGCTTCCCATCGGTCAAACGGACCATGCTGAAAAAAGTGTCAAAACCAGAAATGCAGGACAGGCCATGGAGAAATGGGAGCCTTGCTATGCTGATGGGCGGGATGTAAATTGCCAACAGCCACTCTGGAGAAGTGTACGGTGTGTCCTGAAACATCTAAAAAACACAGCTTAGAGAGCATAGGGCATTTCCACTCATGGGCGTATAAATTGGGAAAACTAAAAATAAGCAAGACACAGGCACACCAAAGTTTAGGGCTGCTCTGTTGACAAGAACCTCCTCTTCATTACACCTTAAATATCCCAGGAAATAGGAAAATGGATAACGATGTTGTGGTCCTTATGTACAAGGGAATATCACTCAGCCATGAAATCAATGTCATAAGGCTATTAGCAGCATGATGAGTGGATTTAGGTACGACGATTCTAAGTGAAATAAGTCACACAGAAAAAGACACTTATCATAAGATATCACTTGTAGAGGGAATGTAAAAACCGTTACACTTGAACTGAATTACAAAACAGAACAGAGTCACACATGCAGAAAACACACTATGGCTGCTTAACGGGAAAGGTGAGGTGGGGTGATGCATAAAACAAGGGTTTCATATTAGCTCAAATACCGATCCATAAACCCAATATGTAATAGACAAGACCTACTCCTTGCTCAGTGAAGTGGATGCAACACCCCCTATTCAACGAACAAGAATATATCTGACTAGTAAAAATCTTAAAACCTATGTATTGATTTCTCTCTGTAAGTGAATCAAGTGGCTGTAAAGGGGCATAAACACAGCAGTGAAAATCAGGTAAACCCCATTATAAAAATAAATTACTTTAAAATCCCAAAAAACAAAGACAGTGATAGAGGGAGAAATTTTTACATAATTCGTTCCGGGGCTGTGATGCAACCTGGTGTGACCATATCTAGACCCACAGCTGGATGAGAAATAAAGCTGGACACTCTTGGGGCTGAAGGTCTCTTTCCCTATATACCAGATTGGGAACGTAGAAAGGCTGCCACCCTCTGGCCGTTACCTGCAAAAGCAGCTTTAAAACCTGTGCTAATGGTCACTTCATATGAACAAGTACTTCAGGGCTGTAAATGAAACGTGCCCTCAAAATGTCTTGAGGGAGGTAATGGCCAAAAATTTTCAAAATGTGACACTTACTTTAAGAAAACACTTTGAAGAACTAAGCTGTAATCACAGTTTGATAAATAAAAAGGGCATGCTTTAAAGCTCAATTTCAACAGATTATGGGACACATGCAAATTCAACCACAGATAGGTATCAGCTCGCACCTGTTAGAATAACCATCAGCAAGAAAACTACAAACAATAAATATTGAAGGTGTTTTGGAGAAATGCATACCCTCAATTTTAAGTGGGACATAACCTGGAAAGAGCCACTAATGAGAACTGAATGGTGGTGCCTTTAAAACATACACACTGAGCTACCATATGATACAGCAAGCCCACTCCTTGGCCTATAACATAAGAAGATATAACTGGAAAGACACAGGCAAGCAAATGTGCATTGCAGCAGTATTACAATAGCCAAGACATGGAGGCAACCAGAAAGTCCATCAAGAGGTGCGTGGCCAAAGAAGAACTGGTACACGTACAGATGGAATATTAGCCAGGGAAAAAAATGAAACAATGCCATTTGCAGCACCATGTATGATTCTTGAGGTAATCAGGCAAATTGTACTAAGTCAGAAAGCAAAAGACACATATCCTATAATATCACTTATAGGTCTTAGCTAAAAATTGATACCAATGAAGATATTTCCACAGAGAAATGCAATCACAGATTCATTAAACAAACTTATGGTTCACCAAATGGAAAGGTGTGAGGATTGGATACATTAGGATATTGGGGTTAAGATAGATATAGAAACACATGTGAAATATGTAATCACCAAAGACCTACGTAATACCAAGACAAGACTACTCAACATCGTGTCATAACCTACATGGGAAAATGATCCAAAGAAGAATAGATATATGTATATGTTTAAAAGAACCACATCTTTCACACCTAGAAGAAACAAAACATTTTAATTAAATTTGCTCTGACAAAAAATAAAAATTAAATTAAAAAAAGAACAAGAAGTAATGAGACATAAACTTAAGGGGCTATTTGCTGGCACATTGCATTCTAATTTACAACCAGAACATGACTTCCATTAAGGCTCTGTCATCACTAATAAAGCAGCTTTATAAGCAATGTTGAAGGTAGCTTAAAAGAAGTCTCACTAATTATTGATAGTAACAAGGAAACAAAGAAAAGTAAAAATCTCACTGCAAAAAGTATACATAGGGTAAGGATAGTAGATCAAACACTTATTAAACTTCTGTAAAGAATAAAAGACAACAGTAGTATGTTTTTTTTTAAAAAGAGAGGGCCCAAATAAATCTGAAATGAAAGAGATGATGTTACAACGGACACCACAGAAATACAAAGTATCCTAAGATACACACAGGGTAACTCAGGGCTCAGACTGGACGGAGCCCACTCTCCAGTCCCCTGTACATGACTTACAGGAGCCTCAGGAACTGAGGAGGGGGTCCCTGAGGAGAGGCTCAAGATAGAATATGGTAGACATTAACATGACTGCATTCATCTTAAACATGCCTGAACTACATTCACACGAGATGATTTTGTCCTGTATGTACATCAGCACCTCTAGTTGGAACTGCAGATCTTTGGCTTCAACACCTCTACTGACAACATTAGCGTCACCTGCTGTGGACCGTCTCCTATAGGATTTCTAGAATCACAAAACATCGAAGCTTCACAGGACCCAGAGTCTGTGCAACTCCACACAGAGTCTCAGAGTCTCAACTCCACTCAGATACTCCACTCTTGGAGGGCACACACAAAGTAGTGTGCACATCAGGACCCAGGGGAAGGAGCAGTGACCCTGTAGGAGAATGACCAGAACTACCTGCTACTTTTAGAGGGTCTCCTGCAGAGGCAGGTGGTGGCTGTGGCTGTGGCTCACCGTGAGGACAACGACACTGGCAGCAGAAGTTCTGGGAAATACTCCTTGGTGTGAGCCCTCCCAGAGTCCGCCATTAGCCCCACCAAGAGCAAGGTAGGCTCCAGGGCTGGGTCGCCTCAGGCCAAACAACCAACAGGGAGGGAACCCAGCCCCATGCATCAGCAGACAAGCGGATTAAACTTTTTATTAAAGTTTTATTTAATCCGTAGACAAGCGGATTAAAGCTCTGCCCACCAAAGCAACACCCAGCTCTACCCACCACCAGTCCTTCCCATCAGGAAGCTTGCACAAGCCTCTAAGATAGACTCATCCACCGGAGAGCAGACAGCAGAAGCAAGAAGAACTACAATTCTGCAGCCTGTGGAAGGAAAACCACATTCACAGAAAGATAGACAAAATGAAAAGGCAGAGGACTTTATACCAGATCAAGGAACAAGATAAAACCCCAGAAAAAAAAACAAAATGAGGTGGAGATAGGGAACCTTCCAGAAAAAAAATTCAGAATAATGATAGTGAAGTTGAGCCAAGACCTTGGAAAAAGAAAGGAGGCAAAGATCGAGAAGATGCAAGAAATGTTTAACAAAGACCTAGAAGAATTAAGGAACAAACACCTAGAAGAATTAAAGAACAAACAAACAGAGGTGAACAATGGAATAACTGAAATGAAAAATACACTAGAAGGAATCAGTAGCAGAATAACTGTGGCAGAAGAACGGATAAGTGACCTGGAAGACAGAAAGGTGGAAATCACTGCCATGGAACAGAATAAAGAAAAAGAATGAAAATAAACGAAGACACCCCAAGAGTCCTCTGGGACAACATTAAACGCAACAACATTCGCATTATAGGGGTCCCAGAAGGAGAAGAGAGAGAGAAAGGACCCGAGAATATATTTAAAGAGATAATGGTCAAAAACTTCCCTAGCATGGGAAAAGAAATAGCCACCCAAGTCCAGAAGCACAGAGTGTCCAAGGCAGGATAAACCAAAGGAGAAAAATGACAAGACACATAGTAATCAAATTGACAAAAATTAACGACAAAGAAAAATGATTGAAAGCAGCAAGGGAAAAATGACAAATAACATACAAGGGAACTCCCATAAGGATAACAACTGATTTCTCAGCAGAAAATCTACAAGCCAGAAGGAAGTGGCATGATAAATTTAAAGTGATGAAAGGGAAGAACCTACAACCAAGAGTACTCCACCCTGCAAAGAGCTCATTCAGATTTGATGGAGAAATCAAAAGCCTTACAGACAAGCAAAAGCTAAGAGAATTCAGCACCATGAAACCAGCTCTACACCAAATGCTAAAGGAACTTCTCTAAGTGGGAAACACAAGAGAAGAAAAGGACCCACCAAGACAAACCCATAACAATTAAGAAAATAGTAGTAGGAACATACATATCGATAATTACCTTAAACGTGAATGCACTACATGTTCCAACCAAAAGACACAGGCTCGCTGAATGGATACAAAAACAAGACCCATATATATGCTGTCTACAAGAGATCCATTTCAGACCTAGGGACACATACAGACTCAAAGTGAGGCGATGGAAAAATATATTCTATGCAAATGAAAATCAAAAGAAAGCTGGAGTAGCAATACTCATATCAGATAAAATAGACTTTAAAATAAAGAATGTTACAAGAGACAAGGAAAGGCACTGCATAATGGTCAGGGGATCAATCCAAGAAGAAGATATAACAACTATAAATATATATGTACCCAAAATAGGAGCAGCTCAATGTATAAGGCAACTGCTAACAGCTATAAAAGAGGAAATCGACAGTAACACAATAATAGCGGGGGACTTTAACAGCTCACTTACACCAGTGGAGATCAGCCAGACAGAAAATTAATAAGGAAACACAAGCTTTAAATGACACAATAGACCAGATAGAGTTAATTGATATTTATAGGACATTCCATCCAAAAACAGCAGATTACACGTTCTTCTCAACTGCACACGGAACATTCTCCAGGATAGATCACATCTTGGGTCACAGATAAAGCCTCAGTAAATTTAAGAAAACTGAAATCATATCAAGCAGCTGTTCCGACCACAATGCTATGAGATTAGAAATCAATTACACGGAAAAAACCGTAAAAAACACAAACACATGGAGGCTAAACAATACGTTACTAAATAACCAAGAGATCACTGAAGAAATCAAAGAGGAAATCAAAAACTACCTAGAGACAAATGACAACAAAAACACGATGATCCAAAACCTATGGGATGCAGCAAAAGGAGTTCTAAGAGGGAAGTTTATAGCAATACAAGCCTACCTCAAGAAACAAGAAAAATCTCAAATAAACAATCTAACCTTACACCTAGAGGAACTAGAGAAAGAAGAACAAAACCCAAAGTTAGTAGAAGGAAAGAAATCATAAAGATCAGAGCAGAAATAAATGAAATAGAAACAAAGAAAACGAAAGCAAAGATCAATAAAACTAAAAGCTGGTTCTTTGAGAAGATAAGCAAAAATGATCAACCTCTAGCCGGACTCCAGAAAAAGAGGGAGAGGACGCAAATCAACAAAATTAGAAGTGAAAAAGCAGAAGTTATAACAGACACCACAGGAATACAAAGCATCCTAAGAGACTACTACAAGCAACTCTAGGCCAATAAAATGGACAATCTGGAAGAAATGGACAAATTCTTAGAAAGGGATAACCTTCTAAGACTGAACCAGGAAGAAATAGAAAATATGAACAAACCTATCACAAGCAATGAAATTGAAACTGTGATTAAAAATCTTCCAACAAACAAAAGTCCAGAACCAGATGGCATCACAGGTGAATTCTATCAAACATTTAGAGCAGAGCTAACACCCAACCTTCTCAAATTCTTCAAAACAATTGCAGCGGAAGGAACACTCCCAAACTCATTCTATGAGACCACCATCACCCTGATACCAAAATCAGACAGAGATACTACAAGGAAAGAAAATTATAGACCAATATCACTGATGAATATAGATGTAAAAATCCTCAACAAAATACTAGCAAACAGAATCGAACAACACATGAAAAGGATCATACACCATGATCAAGTGGGGTTTATCCCAGGGATGCGAGGATTCTTCAATATACACAAATCAATGTGATACACCATATTAACAAATTGTAGAATAAAAGCATATGATCATCTCAATAGATGAAGGAAAAGATTTTGAGAAAATTCAACACTCATTTACGATAAAAACTCTGCAGAGTGTGGGCATAGAGGGAAACTACCTCAACATAATAAAGGCCATATATGACAAACCCACAGCAAACAACATTCTCAATGGTGAAAAACTGAAAGCGTTTCCTCTAAGATCAGGAACAAGACGAGGATGTCCACTCTCACCACTGCTATTCAACATAGTTTTGGAAGTCCTAGCCATGGCAATCAGAGAAGAAAAAGAAATAAAAGGAATACAAAAAGGAAAAGAAGAAGTAAAATTGTCACTGTTTGCAGATGACATGATATCATAGATAGAGAATCCTAAAGATGCCACCAGAAAACCACTGGAGCTAATCAATGAATTTGGTAAAGTTGCAGGATACAAAATTAATGCACAGAAATTGCTTGCATTCCTATACACTAACAATGAAAGATCAGAAAGAGAAATTAAGGAAACAATCCCATTACCACTGCAACAAAAAGAATAAAATACCTAGGAATAAACCTACCTAAGGAAGTAAAAGACCTGTACTCAGAAAACTATAAGACACTGATGAAAGAAATCAAAGATGATATAAACAGATGGAGACATATACCATGTTCTCGGATTAGAAGAATCAATATTGTGAAAATGACTATACTACCCAAAGCAATCTACAGATTCAATGCAATCCCGATCAAAATACCTTTGGCATTTTCTACAGAACAAGAAAAAAAAATCTTAAAATTTGTAGGGAGACACAAAAGACCCTGGATAGCCAAAGCAGTCTTGAGGGGGGAAAAAAAAAGAGCTGGAGGAATCAGACTTCCAGACTTCAGACTATATTGCAAAGCTACAGTAATCAAGATAATATGGTACTGACACAAGAACAGAAATATAGGTCAATAGAACAGGATAGAAAGCACAGAGATAAACCCACGTACCTATGGTTCACTAATCTATGACAAAGGAGGCAAGGGTATACAATGGAGAAAAGACAGTGTCTTCAGCAAGTGGTGCTGGGAAAACTGGACAGTTACATGTAAAAGAATGAAATTAGTACACTCCCTAACATCATACACAAAAATAAACTCAAAATGGATTAGAGACCTAAATATAAGACCAGCCACTATAAAACTCTTAGAGGAAAACATAAGCAGAACAGTCTATGACATAAATCACAGCAAGATCCTTTTTGACCCACCTCCTAGAGAAATGGAAATAAAAACAAAAATAAAAAAATGGGACCGAATGAAACATAAATTCTTTTGCACAGCAAAGGAAAACATAAGCAAGATGAAAAGACAACCATCAGAATGGGAGAAAATATTTTCAAATGAAGCAAATGGCAAAGGATTAATCTCCAAAAAGCAGCTCATGTAGCTCAATATCACAAAACCAAACAACCCAATCCAAAAATGGGCAGAAGACCTAAATAGACATTTCTCCAAAGAAGATATACAGGTTGCCAACAAACACATGAAAGGATGCTGAACATCACTAATCATTAGAGAAATGCAAATCAAAACTACAGTGAGGTATCACCTCACACCAGTCAGAATGGCCATCATCAAAAAATCTACCAACAATAAATGCTGGAGAGGCATTTATTGGAGCAAAGGGAACCCTCTTGCACTGTTGGTGGGAATGTAAATTGATATAGCCACTAGGGAGAACGGTATGGGGGTTCCTTAAAAACTAAAAATAGAACTACCATACAACCCAGCAAACCCACTCCTGGACATTTACCCTGAGAAAACCATAATTCAAAAAGAGTCATGTACCACAATGTTCACTGTAGCTCTATTTACAATAGCCAGGACATGGAAGCAACCTAAGTGTCCATCAACAGATAAATGGATAAGGAAGATGTGGCACAAATATACAATGGAACATTATTCAGCCATAAAAAGAAACGAAATTGAGTTACTTTTAGTGAGGTGGATGGATCTAGAGTCTGTCCTACAGAGTGAAG
This sequence comes from Balaenoptera borealis, assembly GCF_965194805.1. Taxonomy (NCBI): domain Eukaryota; kingdom Metazoa; phylum Chordata; class Mammalia; order Artiodactyla; family Balaenopteridae; genus Balaenoptera; species Balaenoptera borealis. The sequence continues at coordinate 183,816 of NW_028122985.1, forward strand.
TAAGTCAGAAAGAGAAAAACAAATACCGTATGCTAACACATATATATGGAATCTTAAAAAAAAAGTTTATGAAGAACCTAGGGGCAGGAAAGGATTAAGGACACAGACGTAGAGAAAGGACTTGAGGACATGGGGAGAGGGAAGGGTAAGCTGGGACAAAGTGAGAGAGTGGTATGGACATATATACACTACCAAATGTAAAATTGATAGCTACTGGGAAGCAGCCACATAGCACAGGGAGATCAGCTCTGTGCTTTGTGACCACCTAAAAGGGTGGGATAAGGGAGTGAGAGGGAGTTGCAAGAGGGAGGGGATATGGTGTTATATGTATACGCACAGCTGATTCACTTTTTTATACAGCAGAAACTAACACACAATTGTAAAGCAATTATACTCCAATAAAGATGTAAAAGAAAAAAAAAAGCCCAGAGATAAACCTACACACCTATGGCCCACTAATCTATGACAAAGGAGGCAAGGGTATACAAAGGAGAAAAGACAGTCTCTTCAATAAGTGGTGCTGGGAAAAATGGACAGCTACATGTAAAAGAATGAAATTAGAACACTCCCTAACACCATACACAAAAAATAAACTCAAAATGGATTAGAGACCAAAATGTAAGACCGGACACTATAAAACTCTTAGAGGAAAACATAGGAAGAATACTCTTTGACATAAATCACAGCAAGATCTTTTTTGATCCACCTCCTAGAGTAATGGAATACAAAAAAATAAACATATGGGAGCAAATGAAACCTAAAAGCTTTTGCAAAGCAAAGGAAACTACAAACAAGACGAAAAGACAACCCTCACAATGGGAGAAAATATTTGCAAACGAATCAATGGACAAAGGATTAATCTCCAATGTATATAAACAGCTCATGCAGCTCAACAGTAAAAAAACAAACAACCCAATCCAAAAATGGGCAGATGACGTAAATAGACATTTGTCCCAAGAAGACATACAGATGACCAAGAAGCACATGAAAAGCTGCTCAACATCACTAATTATTAGAGAAATATAAACCAAAACTACAATGAGGTATCGCCTCACACGAGTTAGAATGGGCATCATCAGAAAATCTACAAGCAACAAATGCTGGAGAGGGTGTGGAGAAAAGGGAACCCTCTTACACTATTTGTGGGAATGTAAATTGATACAGTCACGATGGAGAACAGTATGGAGGTTCCTTAAAAAACTAAAAATAGAATTACCATATGACCCAGCAATCCCACTACTGGCCATATACCCAGAGAAAACCATAATTCAAAAAGACATATTCACCACAATATTCATTGCAGCACTATTTACAATAGCCAGGTCATGGAAGCAACCTAAATGCCCATAGACAGACGAACAGAAAAGATGTGCTACATATATAAAATGGAATATTACTCAGCCATAAAAAGGAATGAAATTGGGTCATTTGTAGAGACGTGGATAGATCTAGAGACTGTCATACAGAGTGAAGTAAGTCAGAAAGAGAAAAACAAATATCGTATATTAACGCATACATGTGGAACCTAGAAAAATGGTAAAGATGAACCGGTTTGCAAGGCAGAAATAGAGACACAGATGTAGAGAACAAATGTATGGACACCAAGGGGGGAAAGTGGCAGGGTGGTGGTGGTGGGATGAATTGCGAGCCTGGGATTGACATATATACACTTATATGTATAAAATAGGTTACCAATAAGAGCCTGCTGTATAAAAAAATGAATAAAATAAATTCAAAAATTAAAAAATAAGTAATACTTAAAAAAATAAAACAGAAAAAAAAGTTCTGCCCTTCCCATAGACGTATTTATATGAATGAATTATTTCCATGCTTATATCCATAAATACAAAAAGAGGAATAAAACTTACCTTGAACCAAAAAAGAAAGAAAAAAAAAAACAGAACCCACTGGTCATACAGAGGAAAACCCTATCAGGGCACTTGCTCCAGGGGTAAACAATTCTGAAGTTGGTCACAGGTGGGGAATCATCTTCCATGCAGCCAGCAGCCCCCACACGAGGAGCGTCCTCATTGCAAAGCTGGGGGACCGTGAGGAGGCGTCTCTGAGTAAACGTGAGCTGAGCCCCAGGCCAGCTGCTGCTGAACTTTTCCCACCCTTCCCAGGTAAAACACCTGAATGTGTGCAAAGACTTTCAAAACTAGAGGAAGGGGCTTGGAGTCACACCAGCGACAGCACGCAGGCCGACTTGGTGCCTGCAGGCCAGCCAGGATGGTCCTGGCCCCGGGCGCTCGTCTGGAAGCTTTCCATTTCCCTGCCTGAGGTACCCCTCCTGTCCCGGCCCCCACTGCTTTTTTCCTTCCTCACCTCTGCCCGGGGAGAAATTCCAGCAGCAAGTATGGGTGACACATCCTCTTCTTTAGCAGGTGGCAGCCCGGCAACTCCTGCAGAAAGTCCAGCAGAGCCCCAGTCACACTGGGCCACTCATAGAGCCGTGGGCCCTACTCCCTCCCACCAGCCCAACCCCGAGACTGCTGACGGGGCAGAGAATATGGCGTCAGGCACAGCTGCAGAGGCTTTTGCTGCCTGGAGGGGTGTTTATATTGACCTCAACCCAGGCACACCTGGGAAGGGCTGGCCGGCCGGGTCAGGCTGCCCAGGTCAGCCAATCCTCGCCCCTCAGGGGCTCAGAGTTGCAGAAAATGGGCCTTGCTGCACCGGCCAGATCCAAGGAACAGGTGTAGGGTCCCGAGAGTCAGGATAGATAAGGGGCGGCAGCCCTGGCTTGTTTTCGAATCATTTTATCTGGTCCATGAGTGGGAGACAACTTCAAGAAGACCCTCTGCTAATGAGAGGAACCCAGGAGTCAGGGAGAGGAGGGGTGGTGGGTGGAGACAGAGGCCTGGTACCCCGGCTGCAGTGGAAGCCCCTGGAAGACCAGGCAGAGGGAGGCCGCACAGAGTGAAGCCTAGGGTCACAGACCTGTTGGAGCTGCTGTTTGTTAGTTCAAGCTCTGCTCTGAGGTGCTCTGTGTCAGCTCTGAGTGACAGGGGTGCTGGGGGTGCTCTGCAATGAGGGCTATGTGCACGGTTCCTGTGTGCCCAGCCCTGCCGGGGTACCTGTCCACGGGAGCTCCATATCCAGGGAGGGGCCTGCCCATGAGAGCCCCGTGGGCTGCTGCGTACCTGCCCAGGTGAGCTCCATATCCTGGGAGGGGCCTGACCACAAGAGCCCCGTGGGCTGCTGGGGACCTGGTAGAGGACGCCAGGACAGTCAGTGAAGCCACAGAGGATATACATCTAGTAGTTCCTAATTCCTACACCCTGCTGGTCATTCTACCATCCACCAGGACATGGCATTCTGTATTAGACTTCAATGATGCCTTCTTCTGTATTCCATTAGTCCCAGAGTCACAAGAAATTTTGGCTGTGAGTGGCAGGACTCAACCTACAACAAAAACAATACTGCTGGGCCGTCCTGCCCCAGGGGTTCAAAAATTCCCACACCATCTTTGGGGAAACGTTAGCTAAAGACCTAAAAGATCTACCTCTGGAGAAGGGAACCCTCCTTCAATATGCAGATGACATTCTGATCACCAGCCCGACTAAGGAGGCCTCTGAACTACCTAGCCAATAAAAGATAGAAGGTGTCCAAGGAAAAGGCTCAAATATCACAAACTAAGGTGGCCTTCCTGGGCTTCATTCGCACAGAAGGTCGGAGAAGCCCACCCCAGGAAAGGGAAGAAGCCATTTGCAGCCTCACCTTTCCTGAAACTAGAAGACAGCTTAGGGGTTCCTGGGGAGACCGGGGTTTGCTGCATCTGGATCCCTAACTACAGTCTAATAGCTGGGCCTCTATATGAAACACTGAAAGGAAAAGATGATGATCCTTTTGAATAGAATCCAGAAGCGGCCTTTCAAGAATGGAAAGAGCAGTCAATTCAGACCCTGGCCCTGGACCTCCCTAAGTTAGCTAAACCCTTTGACCTTTACATTCCTGGTCCAAGGCGAATCGCCCTTGGAGTATTAGTGCAAAAACTGGGACCACTTGAAATGGAACAATGCAAGAATGCCCTCCAGGCATTGGCCAGCCACCCCATCCGACCAGGATACTGGAGGTATCTAAAAACCTGGAAATCAGCAGCCCGCAAAGCCAGCTCCCTCCTAAGGGAAAAGGACGCCACTTGGTGATCCTAACCACCCACCATGCCCTGAAGTTGCAGGGATTGCTCCGTGGGCACAATGACCTCGAGTGAGGAGGCCCTCCAACACCAACCTCCAGAGAGACAACCTGGGGCAATGGGCCCCCATGACGACTCGTGTGACCATCACTTGACCTGGAGCTTCTCTCAGAAAACAACAAGAGTGTGCCCCAAAAGAGCAGACTATTGCTTACAGGACTTACTGCACCCAGAGCGGAGCTAATAAACTTGGCAGGGGAACCGTAAATAACGCTGCCACCATAGAAAAGCCTACAGACACCGCAGTGACGGCGGCCAATGAGACCGGCTGTACTCCTGGCTACTTCAAAAGGCCGTTGACTGAGTGGCCGTCATGGTCCTGGATCACCACCGGCCCTGGACTGTCTGGGAGTTGAGCAAGCAGGGCTCTGACACCTGGTGCTGTTTGTACGTTAATTCAGTGGCCTAACTGAAGAAAGCACAGACTACTGGTCAGAGCATCTAGGCTGGCAGAAACCATCAGCCTAAGGGGGCCGAACCAATGTGGAGCAGGGTAAAACCGCCCACCCCCCCAGCGTCTCTGCACATCTCTTTCCTGGACCCTTAAAGGTCATTAGAATCTATAAAACTTCCAATGCTGGTGCTCAGGCAGACGAGCAGTGAGGGAGGAGGCCTGCAGACAATCAACCTCACCTGGAGGCTGCTGGGGAGAAGTCCTGCCCCTCCCCCCGGGTATGAGGACACCCAACTCAGCATGAAGCATTTACAGAAGACGTGTCTGCACCCTCAGCGCCCCAAGAATGAGGAATGGGACAAAAGGCAGAGGAGGGCTTTGTCACTGGCAAAGCCCATTAAAAATTCCTGGGAGATAAAAATAGAATCTGGGCAATAAAATAAAGTCTAACCATTTTTTCCTTTGTGCTTTGTCTAATTTCACTTGCTCCTAGGTTTCCACATGCAGAGGTCCCACACCCGACACTTCAGACCCGATTTCCTAGTGCAAAATGGCTGGGCCGACACCTCAGCTCGTGGGGCCCCGTGCACACTCTGCGACATAGGAGCCTGAGCTCCAGCCAACCTGGCCCTCGAGAGCTCCGCCCCCTCCCTCCCGCTGATGCTGACAGGATCCCTACACAGCAGCCCGGCCCACAACCCGCAGGGGAGCACACACTCTCACCTCTCCATTCTCTGATCAAAATATAAAGTTTTCCTTTGCTTCTGAACCAAAGTCAGTCTCGATCTGTTGGCTCCAATGACACTGGGCAGGGAGACCCTTGTTGGGGCCCACTCTGCAGGATCAGTAACAGAATTTGAGAACATTGTAACTTCAATGAACAGATGTGTGAGCCAAACTGTAATTAACATAGAGCAGTGTATAAGGCTCGTGTAAAATAAGATGTTTCTAACACTTCCATTTGATATTTCCATCACTTTATTATAAGCAAGTTCAGTGGAGGGGTTTGTCTTATTTGTCAGGTCAACAGTAGAGAAATGCAGTGATTTCTTTCCAAGGATGTACATCTAATAATCTTGGTTGAAGTTTCAACCTTGTTTGGAATGATTTTCCATTGAAAATGATACCTCTCTTTCAGCTCCTAGATTTCTGAGAAGTATAAAATCTTATATTTTTTATTACCAAAGGGGAAAGGTGGGAGGAGGGATAATTTAACAGTTTCAGATTAACATATACACACTGCTATGTATAAAATATATCATCAACAAGGAACTACTGTATAGCACAGGGAACTATACTCAATATTTTGTAATGACCCCTGAGGGGAAATAACCTGAAAAACAATAGATATCTATATCGACATCATCTATCAACTACAGATAAAATGGAAACTAAAGGAGGCCGATGGTGAGCGTTTCTGAACCTAAAGACTTCAATCATCTAAAGTTCGGACTCTGCCTACGGCCCAAGTCCCTTAATGAACACACATGTACCAGTAGCTTAAAAATTCCCCAGATTGGAGTTCGGGGAGACACTGATTTGGAAAAATCCCTTGTGTTCTCCTTACATACACGGGACCTTTCCTACAGCTAAAACATGCCTGTGACACCCAGAAGATGGAACACGGTTGGATCAGGAAGATTTTGGAAAAGGCACCAAAACGCCTAATTTCCTGGTTGTTGGGTTCACCCCTCCAGCCTTTTTCCTTAAAATCTCCCCACTTGAGGATGTCAGCACCTTCAACATCCAGTTGCACAGAAATCGGAATTTGTCCAAAGGAAAAAGGGGAAGGAGGAGAAACAAGGAGAGCCAAGCCCTAGATGTTCGGAGAGGCACATGTCACTCTAATTTCCAGTCAGGAAGAAGAATTAAGCAAAGGCTTAGCCTGCCACCGGGAACCAGAGTAGGGCCAGAAGCAAATGAGAGTTTCTGCGGAAAGCTCCCAAAAAAGCGAGTTGAAAAATGGAGCTCAGGGGCACTGCAATTCACAAATATGCAGAGTTATAAATGATAACTCTCGTCCACAAATATATTGAGGGAAGGCAACGAAGAGGATTTGAAATCAAGGCAGAATTGCAGGAAACAGATTTCAGGAGTTAGATTTGAATCACCCCTAAAGCACATGAAAAACATCAAAACGTCGACAATGATGCACTTGGCCAAAAAGAGCATATGCGTTTTTTTCTGAATGAATTCAGGAAAAAACCCATAGGCCCTTTGTGGCCAACCAAGCAAGCCGGAAATGCAATTCAGCACTACAAAGAAGTCTGACTTCCCATCGGTCAAAATGGCCTTGCTAAAAAAGTGTAAAAACAAGAAATGCAGGTGAGGCCAGGGAGGAAAGGGAGCCTTGTTACACTGATGGGTGGGGTATAAATTGCCAGTGATGACTCTGGAGAAGGGTATGGTGTTTCCTAAAACATCTAAAAAACACAGCTAGAGAGAAAGGGGCACATCCACTCATGGGCGTATAAATTGGGAAAACTAAAAATCAGCAAGACACAGGCACCCCAAACATTAGGGCTGCTCTGTAGACAAGAACCTCCACTTATTTCCACCTTAAATATGCAAGGAAAGAGAAAAATGGATAAAGAAGTTGTGATCCATATGTACAATTGTATATCACTCGGGCGTGAGATAAATATTATAAGGCTGGTAGCAGCATGATGAGTGGATTTAGGTAGGACTATTCTAAGTGAAATAAGTCACACAGAAAAAGACACTTATCATAAGATATCACTAACAGAGGGAATGTAAAAACTGCTACACTTGAACGGAATAACAAAACAGAACAGAGTCACACATTAAGAAAACATACTATGGTTGCTTAACGGGAAAGGTGAGGTGGGGTGATGCATAAAACAAGGATTTCAAATTAGCTCAGATAACGTTCCATAAATCCAATATGTAATAGACAAGACCTACTCCTTGCTCAGTGAACTGGACTCAACACCCCCTATTCACCGCTCAAGAACATATATGACTAGTAAGAATCGTAAAACCTATGTACTGATATCTCTCTGGAAGTGAGTCAAGTGGGTGTAAAGCGGCATAAACACAGCCGTGAAAAGCAGCTAAACCCCATTATAAAAATAAATTACTTTTAAAAACCCGTGAAACGAAGACAGTGAAAGAGAGAGAAATTCTTACAAAATTCGTTCAGGGGCTGTGATGCCACCTGGATTGACCATATCTAGACCCACAGCTGGATGAGACATAAGGGTGGACACTCTCGGGGCTGAGAGGCTTGGTGAGGTTGGGGAGCAAACGCAGAGCCTTTAAAGTAATACTGCCTGTTACCCATCCCATGGGTTCCAAATCTCCAGGTTCAAGGGCATCTTCCTACATCGAAAACATGCATGAGAAACCCAGAAGATAGTACACCGTGTGATGGGGAAAGGTTTCTAAAACGCACCTCATTTCTCCTCTCCTTGTGCTCGGGTTCGCCATTCCAGCCGCTTTAGTAGCAATCGCCCTCAATGGAAAATCAGCACCTTTAACCTCCTGTTCCATACAGCTTGCAATTTGTCCTGAGGATGAACGGAAAGACGGGGAGCCAATGAGAGATTAGCTCTTGGTGTTGGGACAGGCACAGGTCACTCTATTTTCCCATCAGGAAGAAGAATTAACCACAGGCTCAGCCTGCCGCCCGGAACAAGAATAG